>NC_036849.1:4014911-4043073 GCF_002910315.2 Salvelinus sp. IW2-2015
TGAGTCTGGAAGGAGAGTTTACAGTCTAACCAGACACCTAGGTATTTGTAGTTGTCCACATATTCTAAGTCAGAGCCGTCCAGAGTAGTGATGTTGGACAGGCGGGCAGGTGCAGGCAGCGATCGGTTGAAGAGCATGCATTTAGTTTTACTTGTATTTAAGAGCAATTGGAGGCCACGGAAGGAGAGTTGTATGGCATTGAAGCTCGCCTGGAGGGTTGTTAACACAGTGTCAAAAGAAGGGCCAGAAGTATACAGAAAAGTGTCGTCTGCGTAGAGGTGGATCAGAGAATCACGAGCTTGTAATTTCAAAAATCCATCTTTCCAGAAACAAGTCTCTCACCGTTGCCGCTTGCTGTAGACCACCCTCTGCCCCCAGCTGTGCCCTGGACACCATATGTGAATTGATTGCCCCCCATCTATCTTCAGAGCTCGTGCTGCTAGGTGACCTAAACTGTGACATTAACACCCCGGCCATCCTACAATCTAAGCTTGATACCCTCAATCTCACACAAATTATCAATGAACCCACCAGGTACAACCCCAAATCTGTAAACACGGGCACCCTCATAGATATCATCCCAACCAACCTGCCCTCCAAATACACCTCTGCTGTCTTCAACCAGGATCTCAGCGATCACTGCCTCATTGCCTGCATCCGTAATGGGTCTGCGGTCAAACGACCACCCCTCATCACTGTCAAACGCTCCCTAAAACACTTCAGTGAGCAGGCCTTTCTAATCGACCTGGCCAGGGTATCCTGGAAGGATATTGACCTCATCTCGTCAGTAGAGGATGCCTGGTTATTCTTTAAAAGTGCCTTCTTCACCATCTTAAATAAGCATGCCCCATTCAAAAAATTTAGAACCAGGAACAGATATAGCCCTTGGTTCTCTCCAGACCTGACTGCCCTTGACCAGCACAAAAACATCCTGTAGCGTTCTGCATTAGCATCGAATAGCTCCCGTGATATGCAACTTTTCAGGGAAGTTAGGAACAAATATACACAGGCAGTTACGAAAGCTAAGGCTAGCTTTTTCAAGCAGAAATTTGCATCCTGTAGCACAAACTCAAAAAAGTTCTGGGACACTGTAAAATCCATGGAGAATAAGAGCACCTCCTCCCAGCCCTCCACCCCCCACAGCAACTCGTCCAAGCCTCCCTGATTTCTCCTTCACCGAAATCCAGATAGCTGATGTTCTGAAAGAGCTGCAAAATCTGGACCCCTACAAATCAGCCGGGCTAGACAATCTGGACCCTCTCTTTCTAAAATTATCTGCCGAAATTGTTGCAATCCTATTACTATTCTGTTCAACCTCTCTTTCGTATCATCTGAGATTCCCATAGATTGGAAAGCTGCCGCGGTCATCCCCCTCTTCAAAGGGGGAGACACTCTAGTCCCAAACTGCTACAGACCTATATCTATCCTACCCGGCCTTTCTAAGGTCTTTGAAAGCCAGGTTAACTTCTCTAGGATATGTGGGACGCTAACGTCCCACTTGGCCAAAAGCCAGAAAAAAATGCAACGCGCCAAATTAAAATATATTACTATAAAAATCAATCTTTCATGAAATCACACATGAAAGACACCAAATTAAAGCTACACATGTTGTGAATCCAGCCTGATTTCAAAAAGGATTTACGGCGAAAGCACACCAAACTATTATATTAGGTCAGTACATAACCACAGAAAAACACAGCCATTTTCACAGCCAAAGACAGGAGTCACAAAAAGCAGAAATAGAGATAAAATTAATCACTAACTTTTGATGATCTTCATCAGATGACACTCATAGGACATCATGTTGCACAATACATGTATGTTTTGTTCGATAATGTGCATATTTATATCCAAAAATATTAGTTTACATTGGCGCCATGTTCAGAAATTCCTACATTTCTGGGCCACATCTAATAACAGGAATACTCATCAAACACTTGAAAGATACATGTTTTACATAGAATTAAAGATACACTTGTTCTTAATGCAACCGCTGTGTCAGATTTTTAAAAACTTTACGGAAAAAGCACACCATGCAATACTCTGAGACGGCGCTCAGATATAACAACATTTCTCCGCCATGTTGGAGTCAACAGAAATACGAAATTACATCATAAATATTCCCTTACCTTTGATCTTCATCAGAATGCACTCCCATGAATCCTAGTTCCACAATAAATCGTTGTTTTGTTCGATAATGTCCATTACTTATGTCGAAGTAGCTACTTTTGCACGTTTAGTGCATATGTCCAAACGTTCGCGCAGATGCAGGCGAACTCGGACAAAAACTTCAAAAAGTTATATTACAGGTCGAAAAAACTGTTCAAACTAAGTAGAGAATCAATCTTCAGGATGTTGTTATCATATATATCCAATAACGTTCCAACCGGAGAATTCCTTTGTGTCTACAGAAATAAAGGAACGCAAGGCGATATCATTTGGAATGCGCGTGACCAAGGGCTGGCACTCTGCCAGACCACTGACTGAAACACCTCCCATCCGGTCCCACATCACAGTAGAGGCTTCATTCAACGTTCTACAGACTGTTGACATCTAGTGGAAGGCGTAGGAAGTGCAAACAGATCCATATCTTACAGGGATTTGAATAGGCGATGAGTTGAACATCGACCATCCTCAGAATTCTCACTTCCTTTTTAGATTTTTTCTCAGGTTTTTGCCTGCCACATGAGTTCTGTTATACTCACAGACATCATTCAAACAGTTTTAGAAACTTCAGAGTGTTTTATACCCAATATTAATAATAATATGCATATATTAGCATCTGGGACAGAGTAGGAGGCAGTTCACTATGGGCACGCTATTCATCCAAAAGTGAAAAAAGCTGCCCCCTTAACAAACAGATTACCGACCATTTCGAATCCCACCGTACCTTCTCCGCTATGCAATCTGATTACAGAGCTGGTCATGGGTGCACCTCAGCCACGCTCAAGGTCCTAAACGATATCATAACCGCCATCGATAAGAGACATTACTGTGCAGCCGTATTCATCGACCTGGCTAAGGCTTTCGACTCTGACAATCACAACATTCTCATTGGCAGACTCAACAGCCTTGGTTTCTCAAATGATCGCCTCGCCTGGTTCACCAACTACTTCTCTGATAGAGTTCAGTATGTCAAATCGGAGGGCCTGTTGTCGGGACCTCTGGCAGTCTCTATGGGGGTGCCACAAGGTTCAATTCTCGGGCCGACTCTCTTCTCTGTACATATCAATGATGTCGCTCTTGCTGCTGGTGATTCTTTGATCCACCTCTACGCAGACGACACCATTCTGTATACCTCTGGCCCTTCTTTGGACACTGTGTTAACTAACCTCCAGACGACCTTCAATGCCATACAACTCTTCTTCCGTGGCCTCCAACTGCTCTTAAATGCAAGTAAAACTAAATGCATGCTCTTCAACCGATCGCTGCCCGCACCCGCCCGCCCATCTAGCATCACTACTCTGGACGGTTCTGACTTAGAATATGTGGACAACTACAAATACCTAGGTGTCTGGTTAGAATGTAAACTCTCCTTCCAGACTCACATTAAACATCTCCAATCCAAAACTAAATCTAGAATCGGCTATTTCGCAACAAAGCATCCTTCACTCATGCTGCCAAACATACCCTCGTAAAACTGACCATCCTACCGATCCTCGACTTCGGCGATGTCATTTACAAAATAGCCTCCAACACTCTACTCAACAAATTGGATGCAGACCATCACAGTGCCATCCGTTTTGTCACCAAAGCCCCATTTACTACCCACCACTGCGACCTGTACGCTCTCGTTGGCTGGCCCTCGCTTCATACTCGTTGCCAAACCCACTGGCTCCAGATCATCTACAAGTCTTTGCTAGGTAAAGCCCCGCCTTATCTCAGCTCACTGGTCACCATAGCAGCACACACCCGTAGCACACGCACCAGCAGGTATATCTCATTGGTCACCCCCAAAGCCAATTCTTCCTTTGGCCGCCTCTCCTTCCTGTTCTCTGCTGCCAATGACTGGAACGAACTGCAAAAATCACAAAAGCTGGAGACTCATATCTCCCTCACTAGCTTTAACCTCTCTGCGAGTAAGGCTAGTTTCCTGAATTTCAGCCTGTCTGACGTGACCAAAGTAAACTGCCTGTTACTCATGCCCAGAAGCTAGGATATGCATATAATTAGTAGAATTCGATAGAAAACACTCTGAAGTTTTTAAAACTAAAATAATGTCTGTTAGTATAACATAACTGATATAGCAGGCAAAAACCCGAGGGAAATCGATCCAGAATCATAATTTGTTTGAGCTTGGATTGACTTCCAATGCAATGCTATTGAAAGATCTTATTTCCGCCTCCCAGATTGCAGTTCCTTTGGCTTCCACTAGATGTCAACAGTCTTTATACAAGGTTTTAGGCTTGTTTTTTTGAAAAATGAAGAAGTATTTGTTGTCGTTCCAAGTTGAGCACCAGGGCAAAAGTAGTCTTTTTGTGCCTGTGAACGTAGGCGTGCTCTTTGTTATTTTCCATTGCTATTGAACATACTATTCTCCGTCTGAAATATTATCATTTATTTAGATATTAGACAACCTGAGGATTAATAAAAAACATTGTTTGACTCATTTGGACGAACTTTGCTGGTAATTTTTTGGAATCCTTTGCATGCATGTTGAAAGACTGGATTATTGAATTCAATGGTGCCAACTAAACAGCGTTTTTGGCATATAAAGAAGGACTTTATCAAACAAAACGACCATTTATTGTGTAGCTGGGACCCTTGGGATTGCGACCAGAGGAAGATCTTCAAAAGTAAGTGATTTATGTTATCGCTATTTATGATTTTGTGTCGCCAGTGCTCGTTTGAAAGATATGTTGACATGGGGCACAGTTAGATTACCAAGATTCTAAGCTAAATAATCATGTATGACACTTGTATTTTCATGAATGTTTAATATTACGATTTTGTATTTTGAATTTGGCGCGCTCCGATTTCACCGGATGTTGTCGAATTTGATTCCGCTAGCGAGGTTTTAAGCACCAGCTGTCAGAGCAGCTCACAGATCACTGCACCTGTACATAGCCCATCTGTAAATAGCCCATCCAACTACCTCATCCCCATACTGTATTTATTTATTTATCTTGCTCCTTTGCACCCCAGTATCTCTACTTGCACATTCATCTTCTGCACATTCTTCCATTCCAGTGTTTAATTGCTATATTGTAATTACTTCGCAACCATGGCCTATTTATTGCCCTACTTCCCTTATCCTACTTCATTTGCATATTCTGTATATAGACTTCTCAATTAGTCTACCTGGGTAAATAAAGGTGAAATATATATATATTTTTAAATATGATGAGAAAACAGCCTGTTTTTTTTTTACTTTCTCAAGTCATCAATAGCTTATGGTCGCATCATTCAGCCCACACATGTTTTGATTTCTGAGGCATTCTAAGGTTTGTATCATTCACAACTAACGTTGCCAAGTAACTCTAAATCTATTGTATAGGACCTGTTTCAAATGATCACTTTTACGCTCAACATAGCCACTTCACATGCGCACTTGCTCCGGAATGGGAAAAATGTCCTTTCTATTTTATTGAGCTAAGTTAAATTATATTCTTCTTAATATAAAATCATATAATATAAAATAATGTCACAGGACTTATAAGAATATCTAGTCTGCTAAATGAACAAGCCTACAGCCTATGGCATGGAGCACAACCAGATACCATACAGTAGGTCAACTTATATTATTTTCTTCTAAAATACATTTTATTCATATAATAATGCTTCTTTAGACCTGAATTAAATAAATCATGGATTTATTGTGATGGTGTATATTAAATTGATTTATTATACTTTTAAAATCCAGATGTTCCACATCATTGGCTTGAATGCAGCTTGTATGCATGTAGGCCTGTAGCTGCTTAGCCTGGTTATGTTAATTAATGGTCAATTACCATGAGAACAGCAGTCTTTTGCATGACAATAACCTGCGGACAAACTTTAAGACCGCCACAGGCCTGGTCATCACTTCTCAGAGACCACCCCTTATATCCCGAGTCATTTCATGGGGAGATTGCGACACTGCTTGTTGTAGCCTGCAGTCAAATCGCCCTTCAGTGGCCTCATGGATGGAATGTTATTCATCTTTTTCATCATTTCTAAATGAATCAACATAAAGAACAAATGCTAAAAATCTATTGTTTTTATGTCAAACGGTTTTGTTATGTATGACCCACCGCCTCGATTTGGTCTTATGTAGCAACATTTGAAATTGTGTTTTTTACAATGGATAAACGTAGAGTCTCAGAGCTACAAAATGGTATTTCATACACAGCAGTTGAGAAACAATGGGAAAGTAATTCTGCTTTGAAAGTTGAAAAACTTCTAACCCCACTTTTGAGAAAATTGCACCCTGTTTTGGTACACCTGCTGGAGAGCTCTTCTTTCTCTTCACCTATTCAGCATTATTCACACCCTCTTAAGCCCCACCTATCTCTTTAAGGATTCATATGTGATGACATGTGCTAAACAGAGTGAATAAGGCAGTGTTGTAAATAACCAAAGATTTCAAGACTAAAAGTGGTGAAAGTAGAAGCCTGCAATAAGTAAAAACTCCAGGTAAAAATATACTTTATCTAGACCTTGGCCTATATCCTAATCATTGAGTGTCCAGATAATAATATTTCATAAACATTTTATAATTATTAGATGATGCTTACCCAGACACTTGTCTAAATTGATGGGTCATGTGAAATAAATGCTTTAACCATCCCCCAGCCACCTAGAGTTAAGTGGATGGGTCACTATTGTCTAGACATGTACATGTTGTACATGTGAACATGTACATGTTCATCAAATACAATAGATGGCCGTAATCACCACCAGACGCACCTGGCTAACATGATGGGTCATGTAATCATTCTCTTGCGAAGTGGAGTCTTTTGTTTAAACATGTTTAGCGAGCTAACTAAACAATGAACCATAATCCTCGCCCATAGCTACAGTACAAACAGATTGCCATAGCTAGCCATTAAATGCTGGAGTATAAATCTGCAGGTAGCTAAGGCTAACCAGCTAGGTTCCAACTAGGTTCCTTCTGCAGGTAGCTAGCTAACATTAGGCTATAACTAGCAATGCAAATGGATTTTTGAGATACAAGTAATAGTACTACACAGATCAGACATTCGCTAGCTAGCTAACAGTATGCTTTAACTTGCAATGAAAAGGACTTTCTGACAAAATGTCAAATGTACCCGTATACATGGATGAACGCTTCACGACAGCGTGTTTTTTATTTTGGTTTGTAGCTAGCTACAGCTTGTTTGGTCCGTTGTTGTGTCAAGTCACTCTGGTTCACACTGACCTTGTGCAGAAAAGTTGTCCATCACAACTTGTTGTTGTCCCACTGACCTATGTCGATAGCGCCTGCTAAATTCTGGGCAGCAATGTTGTTGAGAGCAGGAGCAACACTTTGCTGATCCACATGGCTAATGTCATCGTTCAAAAAAGCCGCAGTAGCAAGGATTATCTACACATACTGAGCAGCTCATGTTATAGACAGAAATGTACTACATGGCAGACCAATCCGAACTCATCTCTCAGCATGTCCAGCCCATCCATTATCTCAGCCAATCATGGCTAGAAGGGAAGGTTTGTGGCTTTTTCCGTGGCTAAACCAACTAGGCTTGTATTTTAAATGTTTTATTCGTATTTACAGAAGGTATGCAAGTTTGTTATTAAGGCACATGAAAGTTCACGTGTTCCAGAAGGCATTTCTGCAAAAAATAAAAGAAAGGTTAAAGGCCTCTCCTGTGAAGGAGTGATGTACAACGTACAGTACGCCTAGCTTCTTGAAACGGGTCACATACTTCAGTCTTTTGTGATCTATATATATAAAGTGTAATATTGGTATGCAAACTCAAAATGTAATACATTTCAATTCTATATGTGACATGGCACAGGTGTATATCTTTTATAAGCCCATAACCATGTGCGTGAGGTGTACAGTTTTCTTTTCAAAGTAGATTTGTTTAAGACTACCAAGAAACACTCTGTGTGACCCTGATTTAGTCCACTGCAGTATAAAGGTTATTAGCGCACGCCCGCATATACAGACACACACACTGCCTGTTTTAATAGCAACCAACACAAACCTCTCATGGCAAAATGAATAATTGAGAACTTTAGGGGAAATTAAACGCTCTGGTCTACAACATACACTGAGTGTCCAAAACATTATGAACACCTGCTCTTTCCATGACAGACTTACCAGGTGAATCCAGGTGAAAGCTATGATCCCTTAGTGATGTCACCTGTTAAATCCACTCCAATCAGTGTAGATGAAGGGGAGGAGACAGGTTGAAGAAGGATTTTTAAGCCTTGAGACAATTGAGACATGGATTTTGTATGTGTGCCATTCAGAGGATGAATGGGCAAGACAAAAGATTAAAGGGCTTTTTAACGGGGTATGGTAGTAGGTTCCAGGCCCACCAGTTTGAGTGTGTCTAGAACTGTGTATCAAGAATGGTCCACCACACAAAGGACATCTAGCCAACTTGACACAACTGTGGGAATCATTAGAGTCAACATGGGCCAGCATCCCTGTGGATACCTTGTAGAATCCACGCACTGACAAATAAGGCTGTTGTGAGGGCAAAAGGGGGTGCAACTCAGTATTAGGAAAGGTGTTCCTAATTTTTTGTACACTGAGTGTATATTACCTCATCATTTTATAAAGTACTAATTGCGCTACAACATGTATTAGCATATCATCAGGCACGTACTGATATGGTTGTCACACCGTACCCAGCAATACCAGAGCCATACAAATATGGCTTAATACTAAACATTTGAAAGTCAAAATAAAGTCATGTGAAAGTGTCAGAGTGGAAGAAAACATTAGAACAATATTATCACAGACTCATTTAGGCCTACACACAGAGCCATATGTAGAGATCTATACTGAACAAAAATATAAACGCAACATGTAAAGTGTTGATCCCATGTTTCATGAGCTGAAATAAAAGATCCCAGAAATTTGCCATATGCACAAAAAGCTTATTTCTCTCAAATGTTGTGCACAAATTTGTTTACATCCCTGTTAGTGTGCATTTGTCCTTTGCCAAGATAATCAATCCATCTGGCAGGTGTGGCATATCAAGAAACTGATAAAACAGCATTATCATTACGCAGTTGCACCTTGTGCTGGGGACAATAATTGGACAACTCTAAAATGTGCAGTTTTGTCACACAACATAATGACACATATGTCCCAAGTTTTGAGGGACCGTACAATTGGCATGCTGACTGCAGTAATGTCCACCAGAGCTGTTGCCAGAAAATGTCATGTTAATTTCTCTACCATAAGTCTACCACAATGTTGTTTAAGAGAATTTGGTAGTACGCCCAACCGGCCTTACAACCCGAAGACCACGTGTAACCATGCCAGCCCAGGAACTCCACATCCATAATAAAGCCCTTTTGTGGGGAAAAACTAATTCTGATTGGATGGGCCTGGCTCCCCAGTAGGTGGGCCTAGCTCTCAAGTTTGTGGGCCTATGCCCTCCCAGGCCCACCCATGGCTGCGCCCCTGCCCAGTCATGTTAAATCCATAGATTAGGGTCTAATGAATTTATTGTAATTGGCTGATTTCCTTATATGAACTGTAACTCAGTAAAATTGTTGAAATTGTTGCATGTTGAGTTTATATTTTTGTTCAGTATACATACAGTGCCTTTTTGAAAGTATTCAAACACTTGAGTTTTTCCACATTTTGTTGTGTTACAGCCTGGATTGAAATGGATTAAATTGAGTTGTCACCGGCATACACACAATGCCCCATAATGTCAGCGGAATTGTGTTTTTAGACATTTTAACAAATTAATTGAAAATGAAAAGCTGAAATGTCTTGAGTTAATAAGTATTCAACCTCTTTCTTATGGCAAGCCTAAATAAGTTAAGGAGTAGAAATGGGCTTAACAAATCACATTAGTGGCATGGACTCACTGTGTGCAATACCAGTGTTTAATATTACTTTTGAATGACTACATAATCTCTGTACCCCACACACACACAATCATATGTAAGGTCCCTCAGTCGAGCAGTGAATTTCAAACACAGATTCAACCACAAAGACCAGGGAGGTTTTCCATTGTTTTCCAAGGGCACCTTTTGGTGGATGTGTAAAAATAAAAAGCATACATTGAATATTCCTTTTTGAGCATGGTGAAGTTATTAATTAGACGTTGGATGGTGTATCAATACACCCAGTCATTACAAAGATACAGGCGTCCTTCCTAACTCAGTTGCCGGAAAAGAAGGGAGCCGATCAGGGATTTCACCATGAGGCCAATGGTGACTTTCAAACAGTTACAGAGTTTAAGGGCTGTGATAGGAGAAAACTGAGGATGGATCAAGAACATTGTAGTTACTCCACAATACTAACCACAATGAAATAGTAAAAAGAAGAAAGCTTGTACGGAATAAAAATATTCAAAAAATGCATCCTAAAAAGGCACTAAAGTAAAACGGCAAGAAATATGGCAAAGACAGGAACTTCATGTCCTGAATACAACGTGTTATGTTTGGGGCAAATCCAACACAACACATCACTGAGTACCACTATTCATATTTTCAAGCATGGTGGCTGCATCATTTTATGGGCTTGCTTCCCAATGGAAAGGACTTTTTTGGGGGGATAAAAGGAAAGTGAATAGAGCTAAGCACAGGCAAAAGCCTAGTGGAAAACCTGGTTCAGTCTGCTTTCCAACAGACAATGGGAGACAAATTAATCTTTCAGCAGGACAACAACACAAGGCCAAATATACACTAGAGTGGCTTACCAAGACGACATATAATGTTCCTGAGTAGGGCTGTGTCGTTTAGTCAGCCGGTGATTGTCAAGCAAATAACTGTCGGTCTCACGGTACTTGACCATTAATTAACATAAACACATTTAGCATCTTCGGCTTCCACACATAGCCTACAAGCCACTGATGCAGACCTTTGGAACATCTACATTTTAAAAAGTCTAATAAATGAATGTACTGTAATATAATAATAATATATAGCCTACACTGGTCAGGCCTTGTCTGGAATACGGTGTAGTGCTGTTAGTTGGATGCAGTAAAAAAGCAGCAGGCCCTACTAGACAGGGTGCAGAGGAGGGCCTTGAGGATCACCTCCAGAGGTGGAGCAGTCCAACCACTGCTCCCCTCACTGCAGAGCAGGCGAGAGCAGGCTGCAGTGTATCTGGTGAAGGACATGCACACTCTTGACCATCCACTGAATGACCTGCTCCCTCCAAAAAGAGGTAACTGCACCACCAGGCTCCTGAGAAACAGCCACGAACTGTTCTATGTAACTGCCCGTGCGTCACTCTACCCACTGCTGTCGGACTGTATATTAACTCTAGCTCTTAAATGGTTCTCCAATTTTTTTTTTTTTTAAATCACATTTTAATATTTAATGTTTTAAATTCTTCAATATTCTATTTATGTCACGCATTATGTGTTATGTATTTGAAATGAGTGTTTTGCAGTTATTAGTCATGTAAATTCTGCATTTCTTCAGTTTCATCTGTGAGCAAGAATAAATAAACTCTAACTAAATCCCTTATTTATTTTAGACAGGTCTAAAGAAGCATGATATGAAGAAAATGTTGTCTATTTCAGAAGAAAATAATAGCATACTCTGATACTCTGAGTTGTCCTTATGTTAGGTCCTGATCTGGCTATGCCAAATGCCTGTGGGCTACACTAGTTCCATGGCATTATTTATATTATTTTACAGTATAAAGAATTCACTTGAACAAAGCTGAATAAAAAAGAAGTGCGCATTCTATTCTGTGTCGAGTGGTTAACAAAGAAATAGGTATTCCTATATGCTTAATTTAGAGTTATTAATGTAACTTTAGCTGTTCTACAAACATTGGGCTATATGTTTTGATTTTTAATACATTGTAAGGCTGCATGATGTAACTCTTATGATGATTTGAAAAAAGTTTCTTAAGGCATGAGCTCCTCTTTGTTTTTTTTTGCGCAGGCTGTACACACTGTACACACATCAGTATCTCATTCACAATTTGACAAGCACTTGATAATGCCTCGAATTTTGCAGTGGCATCCTCTTTGTGTGGCCGTAATGCACCCCCAAAAATCCATGCCTTTTTTGCGGCCAGTGGCTGTTGTGCCCTTGGCCCAGACTGCTGCGTTGTGCCCTTCTCCCTGAGTGCTGCGCACTCCAAAGCACCTCTCACTCAAATGGCTCTCCATCACGTGATCGAGTCTTTCTCACAGGCTACAAGTGAAGACAGACACATTGGGGACACAATTCCAATATTGAAGATATTGGAAGAACCGTCCACATTTACTTTTCGTCAGCCAACAAGATGTAGGCCTAAAGAACAGCAAAAGCACTAGCCTATGTCAATCTACTATCCCCCATAGTACAAATGTCGAGCTATTCTATTCTGTGCGAGAAATACATTTTCCAAATGTAGTCTGGGACAGTTGTGGGGTGGAATAGATCTCAAATTAATACAACCACTAGCATCAAAAAACATTTTTTATGCAATGTGGCTGACGTAACAGGTCAGAACATTTAGCTTTAAATGTTGATCAACTATTAGGCTATTTCTACATTTTCCAAATGTAGTCTGGGACAGTTGTGGGGTGGAATAGATCTCAAATTAATACAACCACTAGCATCAAAAAACATTTTTTACGCAATGTGGCTGGCGTAACAGGTCAGAACATTTAGCTTTAAATGTTGATCAACTATTAGGCTATTTCTTCACATTTAAGCGCAGCAATTCGTACGTGGCATTATTCTATAAGCGTGAATGTGCCATTAGCAGAAGAAAACATTATCAAAAGTGAACGCAAATGCAATTATGCATGCAATGCTTTTATTATAAAGGTGCATTTTTATGGTGAAAATTATCTTCCCCAAACTTGAAACTCACGCACTGCTTATGTATGCCAGTTAGGCTCTACACCAGTTGTAAAGCGGATTAATGTGCTTAATTTTAAGAAGTTATTTGGCCACTTTAGTTGTGATACAAACCTTATCAAAACATATAGGCCTATGGGCTAGGCTACATGAGGTGTGCGACTATGATTACAAAAAAGTCGCAAAAAATTGCTTTTTTTCTTATGCTGTGATAATATATAATTCACAAGTGACAGGCTAATATCGTCACCCATCAGACTATTATTCATCTAATCTTGTCGTTACATATACTAAATAATATATGTGTGAAATTTGTTTTGATTTAGATGCACCTGTCTCAAAACAGGTACATGTCATCTATGCACATAAATAGCGAGTGGTTAATTTTCATGCCAGCCAGGTAGGCTATACTCCTTTTGCAAAGACAATCAATGTGCTTAATTTTAGGAAAGTTGAGAAATAAATATATTAGGCCTAGCCTATAGAAAGTTGATGGGATCCTCCTCTTTTTAGTAGAGGCCTTCACTCTGTTTTTTTAAGCAATTGTGACATGAGTAAATTGAGCTCATGGTCTCTCACAAAGTGTTTGATTAGCTTTTCAAAAACATTTGCATTGATGTCAGAGTGATTAGAGGGATAATAGAGTGCTGAGTACCAGGCAGTTAGCATGTTTGGTAGGCTACTAATGACCATCAGCAGCATAAGAGGTTGGAGAAGCCTAATTACCATGACTAAACGGTCACGTGGAATTTGACTGCCTTACTGACTCGGTCACCGCAACAGCCCTATTTCTGAGTGGTCTAGATACAGTTTTGACTTAAATTGCTATGAAAATCCATGACAAGACTTTATGGCTGTTTAGCAATAATCAACAACCAACTTCTTAGAGACTTATCCACAAAGACTGTCGAAGGTGTATAACATGTATTGAATCAGGGGTGTGAATACTTATGTAAATGCTATATTTCTGTATTTCATTTTCAATAAAATTGAAAAATGTCTAAAAACATATTTTTATTTTGTCATTATGGGGTATTGTGTACTGTGTAGATGGGTGACACATTTTTTAATTCAGCCTATAACATAACAAAATGTGGAATAAGTCAAAGTGTATGAATACTTTCTGGCTCGGCTTGTACAGTTCGTTTGCCACAGTACTTCACAGTGAAAGAGAACATTGGTTGTGATGGAAACATTTGACCTTGTCAAGTGCCGAGCAGTATTGGAATGTTGGTTCATGCCACAGTGAGTGAGTTAGGAGGTTAACTGTGTATTGTAAGAAGTGTCTGCGTCCCAAATGGCACCCAATTCCCTACATGGTGTACTACTTTAAACCAAAGCCCTGTGGGCTCTAATAGGTTGCTATTTGAGACGTAGCCTGGGCATTGCAGCAAAAGTGTGAGCGATGGTGTTAATCGGGTGAGATGCAGCTAGGGGGGTTGTAAGCTGGCATTGGCAATACATCTGAGAAGTGTATCTTTTTCTGCTAAACTTTGCCGGAGGTAGTGTAGAAGTTTGAGGTTTTGAGGTTTGCCATCCTAAGCAAAAAGTGTGGATTACAGTAGAGTACATTCATTGGTAATGTTTCAGGGTGAAACCAAGCATCATCTCTTCCTGGAGTCACACTGCTGTCTTCTGAAACTGACAATGACTTTGCTCTAAGTCACTCTATCAGTTGGGCTCCTACATCCTCCAGCATTTAGCATTCAATACATGTAGATGTGTATAGCAATATAATGTTACCACGACAAGTTTGGGGGAGGTGCCTCCCTTGGGGGAGGTGCTTGCTACAGACGCCAATATCAGTCCGCTAATACAGGACTAGTACAGGCCCAGTGCACTATTTTTGTGAAGAAAAAACAAAAATATATGTAGATATAATTTTTTAAATAATAATATTATATATATACTGTATAATTCTTTAAAAAATATTTGCTATAAATTCAGATTTTTCAGGGGCTGCTGCACCACCCTTACTTCCCGTGGCTATGGTTCTATGTTTCTCGAGGAAGGAATAAGTAAGTAAGCAAGTAAGTATGATACAGTTTCCTGATGCATTTTCCCTGCAGCTTTCGCTGAAAATGTTTACTGTGAGCAAGCTGCCCCCACTCTTGCATACTCCACTCCTACATACAGTACCCCCAAACCGCTCATATACGACCTTGGTCTAGCATGCTACCATAAACAACACATCTATTTACAGGATATACATAATTTCATGCTAGAGCAACGACCTGCTGAGCTAAGCAAAAATATATTTCCAATTTTAGATAATGAGGTTCTTTAGTGTAAGACAGAGAGAGAGAGAGAGAGAGAATGCGAGAGAGAGAGAGAATGCGAGAGAGAAAAATAGAGAGGGGGAGGGAGAGAGAGCGAGAGAGCGAGCAAGAGCAAAGAGAGAGTTAAAGAGAGGGAGCACACCTTATTTGTTTTCATCTGGCGATGTTGCCTTCACTCATTGCTGCCGTCTTATCTGTGGGGAGTTGTGTATGTGTGTGTGTGTGTGTGTTGTGTGTGTGTGTGTGTGTGTGTGTGTGTGTGTGTGTGTGGTGTGTGTGTGTGTGTGGGTGTGTGGTGTGTGTGTGTGTGTGTGTGTGTGTGTGTGTGTGTGTGGTGTGTGTGGTGTGTGTGTGTGTGTGTATCATGTCTGATCTGGCTCTGGCGGACCTGGCCACTTCGATGCGGGAATCGCTCACTCATTCTCATTATCAATAATAGAGATAATTGCAGCCACACCTTCCCTGTTCACCCTAGAAACGCGCTGCCAGCCCACACCGACATCCAGTTGCCTCACCCCTCTCCCGCTTCTCCTCTCTTTTCCTCTCCTCCTCTCTCTCCCCTCCTTCCTCACCCATCTCCTCATCCCTCTTTTCTTCTCCTCTCCTTAGCCCTTTACCGCTTCTCACCCCTCTCCCTCCCTCTCCCTGATTCTCTCCCTCTCACACTCGCATTCCATTGACTGCTGAAAACCTGTGTGTGTTGTGTGTGTGTGTGTGTGTGTGTGTGTGTGTGTGTGTGTGTGTGTGTGGTGTGTGTTGGTTGTGTGTGTGTGTGTGTGTGTGTGTGTGTGTGTGTGTGTGTGTGTGTGTGTGGTGTGTGTGTGTGTGTGTGTTGTGTTGTGTGTTGTGGTGTGTGTGTGCGTGCGTGCGTGTGTGTGTGTGTCCTGGAATGAGTGACTATGACATTACCACAGTGTGACTGTGAATGTACCGTAATGTGTGTATTTTCCAGGCAACCCCCTGCATCCCCCTGCTGTGACCTCACAGTATGGTATCTGTTGTGAGCGTGACTTAACCTTGCTGTAAGAGCTCTGTTGGAGACTGTGTAGTCAGAGTTCCAGAACAGGAAAAACAAACGTCAATGAGACTGTTTTCCTTTGAAGTGGTATAGATTGTTGGGAGGCCTGGTGATAGTGCTGCATGGGGCATGCCCAGCAGAAAGGGGGACACTGCCAAGCCAATTTATTCAAGCCAAGCCATTTAGGAGTGGTGGAGACATGCACAGGCACACACACACAAACTCGCACGCACGCAGGCACGCACGCACACACGCACACACGCAGACAGGCACACACACACAGTATATACAGTGCCTTCACCTGGATTCACCTGTTCAGTCTATGTCATGGAAAGAGCAGGTGTCCTTAATGTTTTGTACACTCATTGTATATTTGGCCATGTGTTTTAGGTTATTGTCCTGCTGAAAGTTGAATTTGTCTCCCAGTGTCTGTTGGAAAGCAGACTGAACCATGTTTTCCTCTAGGATTTTGCCTGCTATTATCCATGTTATAATTCTCTAGTCCTTTCCAATGACAAGCATACCCATAACATGATGCAGCCAACACCAAGCATAATGCTTTGTATTCAGAACAAAAGTTCATTTCTTTGCCAATTTCTTTTGCAGTATTACTTTGGTGCTTTATTTCAAATAGGATGCATATTTTTGGAAAATTGTATTCTGTACAGGCTTCCTTCTTTTCACGCTGTCATTTAGTCTAGTATTGTGGAGTAACTACAATATTTTTGATCCATCCTCAGTTCTCCTTTCACAGCCATTCAACTCTGTAACTGTTATTAAATCACCATTGACCTCATGATGAAATTCCTTAGCGGTTTCCTTCCTCTCCAACAGCTGAGTTAGGAAGGATGCCCTTATCTTTGTCGTGACTGGGTGTATTGATACACCATCCAAAGTGTAATTATTAATTTCACCATGCTCAAATGGATATTAAATGTCAGCTTTTTTTTTACCCATCTACCAATAGGTTTGCTTTGCGAGCCATTGAAATACCTCCCTGGTCTTTTACGTAGTTGAATCTGTGCTTGAAATTCACTGCTCCAGTGAGGGACTTTACAAATAACTGAATGTGTGGGGTACAGAGATGGGGTAGTCATGTTAAACATTATTATTGACCTCAGAGTGAGTCTATGCAACTTATTGTGTGAGTTGTTAAGGACATTTTTACTTCTGCACTTATTTAGTCTTGCATAACAAAGGGGTTGAATAATTATTGACTCAAGACATTTCAGCTTTTCATTTTTTATTAATTTGAAAACATTTCTAAAAACTTAATTCCACTTTGACATTATGGGGCATTGTGTTTAGATCAGAACATTTTTTTTAAATCCATATTAAATTCAGGCTGTAACACAATTTTTTGGGGAAAAAGTCAAGGGGTGTGAATAGTTTGAAGGCACTGTATGCACTATACAGAATGTACCGGTATAATTTGAATTACTACCCATGTACACTACCGGTCAAAAGTTTTAGAACATCTACTCATTCAAGGGTTTTTCTTCATTTTTACTATTTTCTACAATGTAGAATAATAGTGAAGACATCAAAACTATGAAATAACATATATGGAATCATGTAGTAACCAAAAACAAATCAAAATATATTTCATATTTGAGATTCTTCAAATAGCCACCCTTTGTCTTCATGACAGCTTTCTACACTCTTGGTATTCTCTCAACCAGCTTCATGAGGTAGTCACCTGGAATGCATTTCAATTAACAGGTGTGCCTTCTTAAAAGTTAATTTGTGCAATTTCTTTCCTTCTTAATGCATTTGAGCCAATCAGTTGTGTTGTGACAAGGTAGGGGGGTATACAGAAGATAGCCCTATTTGATAAAAGACCAAGTCCATATTATGGCAAGAACAGCTCAAATAAGCAAAAGAAACGACAGTCCACCATTACTTTAAGACATGAAGGTCAGTCAATACAGAACATTTCAAGAACTTTGAAAGTTTCTTCAAGTGCAGTCACAAAAACAATCAAGAGCTATGATGAAACTGTCTCTCATGAGGACCGCCACAGGAAAGGAAGACCCAGAGATACCTTAGCTGCAGAGGATGCATTCATTACAGTTACCTGCCTCAGAAATTGCAGCCCAAATAAATGTTTCACAGAGTTCAAGTAACAGACACATCTCAACATCAACTGTTCAGAGGAGACTGTGTGAATCAGGCCTTCATGGTCGAATTGCTGAAAAGAAACCACTACCTAAGGACACCAATAATAAGAAGAGACTTGCTTGGGCCAAGAAACATGAGCAATGGACAATAGACCGTTGGAAATTTGTCATTTGGTCTGGAGATTTTTTGTTCTAACCGCCGTGTCTTTGTGAGACGAAGTGGGGGTGAACGGATGATCTCCGCATGTGTACTTCCCACCGTAAAGCATGGAGGCGGAGGTGTTATGGTGTTGTGGTTCTTTGCTGGTGACACTGTCTGTAATTTATTTAGAATTCAAGGCAGACTTAACCAACATGGCTACCACAGCATTCTGCAGCTATACGCCATCCCATCTGGTTTGAGTTTAGTGGGACTATCATTTGTTTTTCAACTGGACAATGACCCAAAACACACATACAGGCTGTATAAGGGCTATTTTACCTAGTAGGAGTGTGATGGAGTGCTGCATCAGATGACCTGGCCTCCCCAGTCCCCCGACCTCAAACAACCTTTCAGAATTCATTATAGACACTGAATTGATCTGAGAGTCAAAGGGCGATTTTAAAGCTCATATTATTAAAGATGAAATTTAAGTATAACTCTGACTGGTGTGTGGTTTGTAACTCTCCTCATTTGGTAATACAGGAAATTGCCACGACATTGGATGGGATGTGAATCTTCACTCGGTGACCGCTCCTGATGACCTAGGTAAATCGTGCACGAGGGATCCCTCAAACTTGGGATCTCAGGGAAACCACACTTCGGGAACGAAGCAGATGGACCCACCTTTGATCTGAGAAGCAGCGAGCCGAGTGGATACCACATCTCGAACTTAGTTTTTTTTAAAGAAAGAGGTGAGCGAACCACACACACTTGAAGTCGAGTTTTTAGATAAGCCTCTGTTACGTAGGCTCTGAATGTGTATTCCTTTGTGAGGAGGGCACCTTGGAGGCATAAACAGGGCCGAGTCAGAGGAGAGTAATCTGAGAGTTTGCGGACTCAAAGAAACTCTGCTATTTGTTGGTTGCGGGCGACCTAGAGCCGTCCTCACTCTGAATTGATTACAGTGGGGATTGGTGCGGTCTGTGGGGGTGAGGGGCCAGGGTGACTGTGTGTTCTGTGTGAAACACGGTACTTGGTGAAGCCCTATTGGAAGAAGGACCTCATTCCGAATTCCAATTATTTTAAATGTGCTAGCCAGGTATGCCCTGGGTTACTCTGTGTAAGTATTTTGTTATGGGATCACTAGGTAATATTTGTAGGAGCGTTCTGTGTGAGCGGGGTAGGTTGACTCTGTGTGGGTAACCTTTTAATTATGTTCTGATGTTCTATGTGAACATCTGACTAGTTCTGTGTGAACATCGGACCAATCCTGTGTGGGGGATCCTTAAAGGTCTGTGTGAGTACCTAAGAATTTCTTACTTTTTATATGGATTCTGTGAATATTTGAAAATATGATAAATTGTATGTGTGTATAATCGATTACTACAGATTTGATAAAGTAGTGCTGAGAATATAATTAGATACAATTTAAACCATCCATTCGTAGACGTACGTAGGTTTTGAGTTGGTATCTTTAATGGATAATTTGATAAAGATGAGGTTTTAAGCACTATTAAACTGTCTACAAAATCTGGGCAATTGAGCTCTAGAAACTGATTAGAGTGTGTCCACTTTTGGTTATCCTACCCTAACGATGGAACTATCAAATGCTTATTGGATTATCTCCATCTGGGTACAACATTTGAAATAAAACTGCCCTTATTTTTTCTTCCCAGTATGAGAGGGATTTATTGAATAAACCGTTTTCCATAAAGTTAGAGTGAAATAAGATGGAATCTCGACGTAATTTATAATGTCGTACAAAACCTAAGGTATCCATCAATCTAATTATCATTGCGTGATTAATGTGATGTAGTAAAGTAATTGAAATACGTTGCATGAGAAAACATAATCAACATTTATTAAAAGGCGCAAGATCTGTTTCCTAGTCTATAAATGTCGATTTTACTCTTTGACTGCTAATCTATTCATTTGGCATGTGAGAATCATCGCAGGAGTAACGCTTGGACCTTTAAATTAGGGCTATTTTTCTGGGAATTGTCTCAGTAGTACGTGCCTGATTTTACGACTACAGACAATTGTAAAGTGGGTTTATTTGCGGGGAGTCTTAGTTATTCAAATAGCATTGGTGGTTCAGTGGTAGAATTTTCGCCTTCCAAGCTGGAGACCCGGGATGGGTTTCCGGTCAATGCACTGACTAAAATCTGAGTTATTGATTGTAATTCAACTATTGGTATGTTTTGCCTGTAAAGATACGGTCGCTAGTGTTTGTATAAGATATAAACTGAATGTTTTAATAGCTTGTTTGGTTCAAATTGAAAGAAGGGATAAATTGAACTTTTTAATAGATTGTTTAGGTAAAATTGAGAGACTAATTCATTCAAAATAATAGCGAAGCGAATTTCGATGCAAGACGGTGTCTGTTGCCTAAATGATCTGCTGGAATAACGTATTGAGAATGGAGTCGTATTTAAATTACTGTATCATAGAGGAGACCGTTACCTAAATTAAAGAAATTCGAAATAATAGCGGAGAGATAATGGCGATAGAGTGGTGCCCACCGAAATGTTTTTCATTCTTATGGATTGACTGACATATGTTATAAATTTGGCACTGTACATGTTATTTTTAAAGTCTTGGACATTTCATAAGTGGGAAGAGGAAAGAGAAGAAAAAGTTGTAAAGTTTGGTTTTAATCTTACGATAGAGGTAAGGCAGAACGTTGAGAGGAGAGGGGTTATATTTTTGCCCACTGGAAATAAAAAAAAATAGGATATGTTATTAAGCTGAAAGTGATTCAGGTGTGAATAAGGAAACATTGTGATAATGTATTCTGATGGTTATTGATTCTTGGTTTGATTGTTTAGGTAACACCAGTGAATTTGAACGGGAAGTTCATGTATTCTAACATTATAATCTGTTTCCATTACGTGGAACAATGTCAGGTCAGTAAAGTGGATTGCAGGTTGAGTTCATTTTATTGTACAGGGACAGTGTACATTAATCACAGTTGTTTGTGTCTAATGGCAGGGTATTCCAGACATGGGAAGCTCTCACACTGAAAGCAGATTGACTAAAGGTACTTTTCCTTAAGGGAACTATACAGTCATCTCTCATGGCGGATCTTGTGGATCTGCTGCCATAAGGTTTGGGTTTTCTGTTCAACAAAAGTACTGAGTGGAGGGGGAGCCTGGACATTTAGAATCTTGAATACAAGATAGGTGTCAGTGTATTGCATAAGATTTTTTCCAACTCAGGAGCTTATGCTTTCTGTAGCTATTGGGTGTCCTATCAAGTACTTTGAGAGCCTGTTCGCAGACAGACTGAATGGGTTTTAATGTTGAACAGCAAGCTTGGACCAAACTAGTAAGGCAGTATGTTAAGTGGGGGAGTATCATAGATTTGAAGTATTATTTTGTTACCTCTGTAGTCAAAACAATTTTATATGTGTTGGAAATTATCTAGGTTGAATTTGGTTATTTGAGTTACCTTTTTTTTTCTTTTTAAAAGAGAGGTTGGAATCAAGTATGATGCTGTGGTACTTAACATCATATACAACCTGGAGCTTTTCCCCTGATACATAGACATCTGTCTCAGGGGCATCAGATACCACCTGGAGCTTTTCCCCTGATACATAGACATCTGTCTCAGGGGCATCAGATACCACCTGGAGTTTTCGGCCTGATACTAGATCCATCTGTCTCAGTAGCATAAATACCACCTGGAGCTTTTCCCCTGATACATGACATACTGTCTCAGGGCACAGATACACATGGAGCTTTTCCCTGATACATAGACCTCTGTCTCAGGGGCATCAGATACCACTGGAGCTTTTCCCCTGTACATAGACATCTGTCTCAGGGGCATTCAGATACCACTGGAGCTTTTCCCCTGAATACATTAGACATCTGTCTCAGTAGCATCAAGATACCACTGGGGCTTTTCCCTGATACATAGACATCTGTCTCAGGGCATCAGATACCACCTGGAGCTTTTCTCCTGATACATAGACATCTGTCTCAGGGGCATCAGATACACCTGGAGCTTTTCCCCTGATACATAGACATCTGTCTCAGTAGCATCAGATACCACTGGGGCTTTTCCCCTGATACATAGACATCTGTTCAGGGGCATCAGACACCACTGGAGGCTTTTCCCTGATACATAGACATCTGTCTTCAGGGCATCAGATACCCCTGGAGCTTTTCCCCTGATACATAGACATCTGTCTCAGGGTGCATAGGTGTTTTCTTTGTGAGGCATGCAGACTGTGTTTTTTTTTCTGAACATTACAGTAGTGAGTTCTTGTGTAGCTTGTTGTTTGTTATTTGCATGATTTATCACTGTATCATCTGCATACATTGTAACTTCAGACCTGTACAGACAGAAGGAAGATCATTAATGTACGAGCTGCAGTATTGACCGTTGGGGAATGCAAACTTGTAGATATGAGTGGAAAAAAAGTTAGTTTGATTTGTACGCTGATGAGACAGCGCCAACTTTTGAAAGATTTTAGATTTGTTAAAAATCAGGATAGTTTTTACTGAACATATCAACAGGTTGAATGATTAGATTGCTGATTAAAGGGGTTATGGGTTTGTTTATTTGTTTACCGTTTATTCTTTATTTTAGGTGTTGATTTTATTAATTAAACATTGTATTATCTGACGTGTTTGAGTAGGATTCTTTCTTCGCGGGGACGGATGGAAGTTTATAAAGTATGTATGTTAAAGGAGACATGGGAGAACACGTCTACATTTTTATTAAATGCCTGGGATTAAATATCACTGATTCCTTACGCTGAGAAATGTACTACATTTGCGACAGAGGAAAAAATAATTACATTTAGATAGTAATGATACCAGGATAATTGTATCTAAAGGTAGTGTATGTTCAATTAAGCATACATATACATTGATGTAGATTAAAATGTATGATTAATGATTTGAGGTACAGTGGAATTATCGTTATTATTAGGTTATGTTTATAGTTAACTTTTGAATTTTGTGTTTTTTTCTGGGAAAATTGGGGTGTCATTGTCTCTCTTTGAAATGTTTCCTGGGACTATAATCTTGGGGAGAGTGAGTGAGACTGAGGCCGCAAACTATCAAATTGAAACGGGCCTGGAAGTTTTTGTGTGTTTTAAGGTTTGCAAATACACACAGACAACACATTTTTTATGACTATTTGTTGGTGTTTTTAAAATACTATGTTTGATTTGTTTTAAAATGTCCTTTGGGTTTGGTGAGTGGTTCATTTGTTTTAGAGCCAAGGTATCTTAAAGGGGCACGCACGCACATGGAGTTTTTATTTTCGGAGTTAATTAAACACGTGAATTCTTTTGATAAAGGAATGTTCTGGGAACCTGGGATACAACATGTAGGAAATGTTTGACTATTTTTGTAATTTGTCTAATATAGTAAGAAACACTTCTTTGAAGGGTTTTGTATGACCTATGACCTCTATCATGACTTTCCGTTGTGACTTGATCACCCTCATTGGAAAGCCATTTGGATAATGAATTTATGGTCATTTGTAATATATGATTTCAAGGTAATTTGTGTAATTGATAAATATAGTTCTTAGCCATATTAACTAAGGGTAGGCTGCTTTAAGTCTATTTTCCTATGACCATATGGGAAAAATCATTTTTCTTTGAGAAATTTTTCAGAGTAGTGATTTTAATTTGTGTATGTTATTTGAATTTTTGTTTTATCTTTTGTACCAGTAGTAGTGTTGTTTTATACATTACTCTCATGGAGAGATGTGTTAAAACTGGGGAGGATTCAGTTCTTTGAGGTTTTGGATTGAAGTTCACACACCTTGAGTGATATGTGAAGGAGTGTATTGTATTGTTGTGTTGTTTGTTCTGTTCTATTCCCGATGGGTTATAGGTCTAACTTCCTGATCCTTTGGCTCTACGATGGAGTTGACAGTGTGATGGGGAGTATAAGCCAAGTTGAAAGAATAGTTTCGATAGAACGTGTGGATATTCTCTTTGAAATATGTTTCGACATGTGTATTAAGAATAATTGGTAAAAGTAATAATTTATCATGTAGTTAATGAACTGAACTGAAGTGTTGTTCTGATCTGTTCTTTCGAGGTTATCATGAAAAGTGACATCAAACGGTATCTTAATGCATGGAAGAGATAATTGGACCGAACAGTGTGTGTACCTCAAAACCCCCTCTAAATGGCGGAAGAAGAGTGACAAAGGCGTTGAATAAGGCCCTGTCTGAACCACTTCTACCGAGAGAAAGGAACCAAGCCAGAAATCGGTGTACAGTATCCGATCTAAGCTATCAACTGCTTTTCTCTCATGTTTCTCTCAGGAGTGTGAGAGGAGTCCACGTGGAGTGAGTATGGAGAGAGATCTGTTCTAAACTTTTCTTATGTTGCTGGTATATTGGTTGACGAATGGACAAGACATAATGGGTGGTTAAAGGTGAGACATTGAAATTGGGACATTATCATGGGCCATCCACTTTGAACTGTAAAGCTATCTGAAGAAGAGCGAAAAGGACGGCAGAAGAATCAGTGCCTGAAAGAGGGGGTTGGTCAACTGTGCCCAAAAAATTGTTTTAGACTTTTGTGGTATCAGGTTGATTGTAGAGGTCTACACCACGTAAAATTATAGTAATTTAGATTAAGAATGCATTGAGATACTGATCTGTATTATAATCGTGATAAAAAAGTTAATAGTAGAATTATGGGATAATTATACTGAATGTTAATATGAATGTACATTCTGCCAATATTGATGTGTGTTAAATTGAGTTTTTTACTTTGAGGGATAAGACCAATTTAAATCACTGAGCAATGTCATTCTAAATTTTGGTTGGATAATTAACTGGGTTCTAATTATGATTTTATTTGGAAATTGAATGATTTTTAAAACTGAAGGATTGTTTTGATGTTGTTATGAACTAAAGATGTTGACACTATTCTCAGCATGTCATGGTGAATGGAGAGGGTGAACTCTGACCTGGAGAGTGAAAATGATCCTAATCTATTTGATCTATCGGCATTGCCTTATAAATAGTGGAATCATGATGCTTGTCTTGGGTCATGTTCATTAGGCGCCAAGGGGATACATTTTATTTTAACTATGAGTCATTTCCTGGATTTGTTCAACAAGATATGCAAATTTTTGTTTCTGGAATGGAAATAGTCATTTCCAACATACTATGCTGATCCATTGCATTATGCATTAAACATGTGCTTTTCACTGTCTATGGAAAATATAGCTTTGAATCTCATAAACTGTAATGAGTTTTGATTTTCTTCGTGGGTCCGTGCAGGTGACTGTGTATCATAACCTTCCCAGATAACATACTAGAGTGCTTAGAATATGTGTTGGGGATTGAAGTAAGAGACAGTGCTGAGTTTCTTGGAATGAAACTGGTCATGTGCAGGAACCCCATGCAATGAGTTATTGTTTTGTGATTTTTGGTTTATGTAGAATATATGTATTTTCTATGTAAATGGATGTTCTCTTAAATCTTGGAATTTTCTTTTAAATTGAGAATATTCTCAAAACGGGGGAGATGTCGTGGAAAATTGCGAAATTATGTTATAGTGCTTGTAAGATTATATTATAATCTTTGTATTGCATTAGAATGGTTGTTTTATTCGACAGAATAGAATCTGTCGACTATTGTGTGTGTGTGTGTGTTCCACTGAGGATGGGCCTCTAAGAGATGTGACCGTCTGATGTCACTGACAGAGGAGATTTACGATGTCTTTGGCCAATAAAGCCTAAAGAGCATTCCAGATAGTGAGGTAATGTTTTTGTACTATAAAGTACCAGGAACGAGATTAGAACCTCGTCCTAGAGACCAAACTGAACGATAATTTATAGCTAATGCTATCTGGCTATGGGATACTCCTTTCTCAAGTAAAAGGCTCTTTGTGAAGAGTTCATATTATCTGTGGTTTGTCATGTCGACTAGGAGGGTGTATCTTGGCTATAAAAGATCTTGGTATTCTTTTGTAGGGACTCTCAGAATTCATTATAGACACTGAATTGATCTGAGAGTCAAAGGGCGATTTTAAAGGTCATATTATTAAAGATGAAATTTAAGTATAACTCTGACTGGTGTGTGGTTTGTAACTCTCCTCATTTGGTAGTACAGGAAATTGCCACGACACAATCCAACATTGTCAATTGGAGATATAATTGATTATATACTTCTGGGCTGCACGCGCACCATAAAAATATAAAAAATAACTTTGTCCAGGCTTGACGTAGATTTAGGTGAATACTTTTGTAATGCTAAGTCATTGACTGCCTGGCTGCACCAGGTCAGAGTGTGAGAGTTGGTTTCTTTTGACAATGAAGCACAGGTCTAAAGCCATATAGTTTTGAACCTGTAGATGGCAGTAGGCTAGAAGGAGTCAGGTGAGGTTGGCTAAAGAAATGTCTAGTTAATCAACGAAGTATGGTAAGTTATAGCGTGATTGTCTTTTATAACTGCCTAGTTGGTTAGCTAGCTAGCTGCATTTTACACTTAGCTAGCTAGCTAGATAGATTTACATTTACATTTAAGTCATTTAGCAGACGCTCTTATCCAGAGCGACTTACAAATTGGTGCATTCACCTTATGATATCCAGTGGAACAACCACTTTACAATAGTGCATCTAACTCTTTTAAGGGGGGGGGGGGTTAGAAGGATGACTTTATCCTATCCTAGGTATTCCTTAAAGAGGTGGGGTTTCAGGTGTCTCCGGAAGGTGGTGATTGACTCCGCTGACCTGGCGTCGTGAGGGAGTTTGTTCACCATTGGGTGCGCAGAGCAGCGAACAGTTTTGACTGGGCTGAGCGGGAACTGTACTTCTCAGAGGTAGGGAGGCGAGCAGCAAGAGGTGGATGAACGCAGTGCCCTTGTTTAGGTGTAGGCTGATCAGAGCCTGAAGGTACGGAGGTGCCGTTCCCCTCACAGCTCCGTAGGCAAGCACCATGGTCTTGTAGCGGATGCGAGCTTCAACTGGAAGCCAGTGGAGAGAGCGGAGGAGCGGGGTGACGTGAGGAACTTGGAAAGTTGAACAGCAGACGGGCTGCGGCGTTCTGGATGAGTTGTAGGGGTTAATGGCACAGGCAGGAGAGCCAGCCAACAGCGAGTTGCAGTATCCAGACGGAGATGACAAGTGCCTGGATTAGGACCTGCGCCGCTTCCTGCGTGAGGCAGGGTCGTACTCTCGAATGTTGTAGAGCATGAACCTACAGGAACGGGCACGCCTTGATGTTAGTTGAGAACGACAGGGTGTTGTCCAGGATCACGCCAAGGTTCTTAGCACTCTGGGAGGAGGACACAATGGAGTTGTCAACCGTGATGGCGAGATCATGGAACGGGCAGTCCTTCCCCGGGAGGAAGAGCAGCTCCGTCTTGCCGAGGTTCAGCTTGAGGTGGTGATCCGTCATCCACACTGATATGTCTGCCAGACATGCAGAGATGCGATTCACCACCTGGTTATCAGAGGGGGAAAGGAGAAGATTAATTGTTGGTCGTCTGCATAGCAATGATAGGAGAGACAATGTGAGGATATGACAGAGCCAAGTGACTTGGTGTATAGCGAGAATAGGAGAGGGCCTAGAACAGAGCCCTGGGGACACCAGTGGTGAGAGCACGTGGTGCGGAGACAGATTCTCGCCACGCCACCTGGTAGGAGCGACCTGTCAGGATAGGACCAAT
>NC_036849.1:4048279-4068658 GCF_002910315.2 Salvelinus sp. IW2-2015
TGCAGGTCCGCAGGGAGGCGAGTTTTCCTCCATTTCGCTCGGCTGCCCGGAGCCCTGTTCTGTGAGCTCGCAATGAGTCGTCGAGCCACGGAGCAGGAGGGGAGGACCGAGCCGGCCTGGAGGATAGGGGACATAGAGAGTCAAAGGATGCAGAAAGGGAGGAGAGGAGGGTTGAGGAGGCAGAATCAGGAGATAGGTTGGAGAAGGTTTGAGCAGAGGGAAGAGATGATAGGATGGAAGAGGAGAGAGTAGCGGGGAGAAGAGAGCGAAGGTTGGGACGGCGCGATACCATCCGAGTAGGGGAGTGTGGGAAGTGTTGGATGAGAGCGAGAGGGAAAAGGATACAAGGTAGTGGTCGGAGACTTGGAGGGGAGTTGCAATGAGATTAGTGGAAGAACAGCATCTAGTAAAGATGAGGTCAAGCGTATTGCCTGCCTTGTGAGTAGGGGGGAAGGTGAGAGGGTGAGGTCAAAAGAGGAGAGGAGTGGAAAAGAGGAGGCAGAGAGGAATGAGTCAAAGGTAGACGTGGGGAGGTTAAAGTCACCCAGAACTGTGAGAGGTGAGCCATCCTCAGGAAAGGAACTTATCAGTATAGCTCAGTTATTATTTATATTAAGTCACAACGTGTCATTTCACTAACAATTGCTACCTCGACTTATTCCATCACAACATCAATGACAACATGCTACTTATTTAACTTTTGTTAGCTGCTAGCTTAGCCAGATGCAGCCTTTAATTGAGGCCAGGCTAATTTTGCCGAAAAACTGCTTCAAATAGGGTGATTAGCCTAAGGTTAGCTGGGTAGCTAGGTAGCCAGAAAAGTATGGTATCTATGTGAATGTATAGCTCAGTTATTATTTATATTAAGTCACAACGTGTCATTTCACTAACAATTTTTATGAAACAATTTGTTTGTTCGACATGGTGGGATCCTTTTGTGTAGATAATATAGATAAGATAGATAATGAACTAACTGCAATTATCATAAACTATTACGATCTACCTAGCTACAGTAGCTAAATATCTGTCAGCTGCAAAGTAAGCAGGATCGTGGCATGTCAGTAACAATGCAAGTTGACTAGCTAGCTCACGTTAGCTAGATTACGCTAGCTAGCTCTCTAGCTAATGTCTATGATGTAACTCGGAGGTGAGGCCTACTTTCTGAAATAAGCAGTAGAGTTAATACTTCTAGAATTAATAGGGTTGTCATTTAGTTAATAGCTAGCTACCTAGGCTAATCACCCTATTTGAAGCAGTTTTTCTGCAAAATTAGCCTGGCCTCAATTAAAGGCTGCATCTGGCTAAGCTAGCAGCTAACAAAAGTTAAATAAGTAGCATGTTGTCATTGATGTTGTGATGGAATAAGTCGAGGTAGCAATTGTTAGTGAAATGACACGTTGTGACTTAATATAAATAATAACTGAGCTATACATTCACATAGATGCCATGTCATTTGTCGTAACCACTAACCAGGTTTCCATCCAACCGTTTCATGCAGATTAAATACCTGACGCATGAAAAAAGTCATGACCGGGCTGATGAAAACAGGATATGCAGATACAATTTTATAAATGCCGACAGACAATTTGTTTGTTCGACATGGTGGGATCCTTTTGTGTCTGTAAAATGTATTATGTAAGAAATGGCAGTGGAAAGGCTTTTATGCGCAAATATTGATACAATAACCATCATATCCAAGTAAACTTGGAGTCACGCAATGATATGTTGTGTGGTCCTCCCACTACATCCACATCACCAACAAACTATCATGGTCCAAACACACCAAGACAGTCGTGAAGAAGGCACGACAAAACCTATTCCCCCTCAGGAGACTGAAAAGATTTGGCATGGGTCCTCAGATCCTCAAAAAGTTATACAGCTGCACCATCGAGAGCATCCTGACTTGTTGAATCACTGCCTGGTATGGCAACTACTCGACCGAAAGGCACTACAGAGGGTAGTACATCACTGGGGCCAAGCTTCCTACCATCCAGGACCTCTATCCCAGGCCGTGTCAGAGGAAGGCCCAAAAAATTGTCAAAGACTCCAGCCACCCTAGTCATAGACTGTTCTCTCTGCTACAGCACGGCAAGCGGTACCGGAGTGCCAAGTCTAGTTCCAAAAGGCTTCTTAACAGCTTCTACCTCCAAGCCATAAGACTCCTGAACTGGTAATCAAATGGCTACCCAGACTATTTGCATTGCCCCCTAATTTACGCTGCTGATACTCTCTGGATATTATCTATGCATAGTCACTTTAACTCTACCTACATGTACATCAATCAATCAAATGTATTTATAAAGCTCTTTATAGGAAAAACTCCCTAGAAAGGCCAGAACCTAGGAAGAAACCTGAGGAACCAGGCTCTGAGGGGTGGCCAGTCCTCTTCTGGTTGTGCCGGGTGGAGGTTATAACAGTACATGGCCAAGATGTTAAAACATTCATAGATGACCAGCAGATTCAAATAATAATAATCACCGTGGTTGTAGAGGGTGCAACAGGTCAGCACCTCAGGAGTAAATGTCAGTTGGCATTTCATAACCGATCATACAGAGTTAGAGACAGCAGGTGCGTTAGCGAGAGAGAGTCAAAAACAGCAGGTCTGGGACAGGTAGCACGTCCAATGAACAAGTCAGGGTTCCATAGCCGCTGGCAGAACAGTTGAACCTGGAGCAGCAGCACGACCAGATGGACTGGGGACAGCAAGGAGTCATCAGGCCAGGTAGTCCTCAGGCATGGAACTAGGGCTCAGGTCCTCCGAGAGAAGAGAAAGACAAAGACAAAGAGATAGAAAGAGAGAAAGAGAGAGAGGGAATTAGAGGGAGCATACTTAAATTCACACAGCACACCAGATAAGACAGGAGAAATACTCCAGATGTAACAGACTGACCCTAGCCCCCCGACACATAAACTATTGCGGCATAATTACTGGAGGTTGAGACAGGATGGGTCGGGAGACACTGTGGAGTGGTCGGGAGACACTGTGGCCCAGTCCAACTACACCCCCAGACAGGGCCACAGGTTACTCAATTACCTCGATTAACCTGTGCCCCTACACATTGACTCTGTACCAATACCCCCTGTATATAGCCTTGCTACTGTTATTTTACTGCTGCTCTTTAACTATTTGTTATTTGTTATTTTATTTTGTACTTATCTGTTTTTTACTTAACACTTATTTTTCTTAACACTGCATTGTTGGTTAAGGGCTTGTAAGTAAGCATTATTACCGTAATTGTATTCGGCGCATTTGACAAATACGAGTTTATTTGATTTTAACATTTGATTTGATGCAGTTGCCCCACCTGTTTAGCTAGAAAAATTATACAATAAATAATCATTATTGTTGCCTGTTTTGCATGTTGTTTTGGCATTAATACATGTCACATATCAGTTTGCATACAATACAAAATCTATAGGTAGAGCAAAAAAAAAATGCAAGCCCCTTGCTGCCATTAAGTTACATTAGAAGTGCCCATCCAAGAAGGCTCAAGGTCATTGGCCACAGATAAAATGACATCAAATGACGTTATATCTACCATAGCTTTGATTGGACTGATCATGTCAACATCATACTTTCAAAAATCTTAGCTAGCAAGATAGCAGTCATCATCATGAATCAAGTTGATAATCTACTGGCAAATATTTTTCAATCCTTGTTTAGAGAAGAGAAATTATGAAGATTAATTATAGATAAAACTTATCGGTGCTCATCGGCCATTGGACATAAACATTACACAACAAGTTGGAAATCTCAAATTCAACAATGAGTGGTTTGGAAGGAATCAGTGGCTAACTTGCATGCGTTGCAAAGCAATTACTAGCCTGCTATTCAGTGGAGTGGGTGTGTGGTCCAAGTCTGGGTTTAAGGGTCTCTTTTCAAAGCTTAAAAGGATAAACATTCAACACGATACGTCAGAAAAGGTTGTGTACATTAGCCATGCTGTCAACCCAGCATGACTTCTGTCGTGTTTAAAACAACTGTAAAGCTCAGAACTGGGAAATCTCAGACTTCAGTGAGTTCAAGACAACTGGGAACCCTGAAAGAAATTGGCTCCGACTGGGAAAATACACTTTGAACTGTCATCCAACTCAGAATTCCAAGTTGGGAACTCAGGCCTCTTTCTAGAGCTCCGACCTGAAGATTCTTTCTCAAGCTCCAACCTTGTTTTTTTCCCCAGTTCCTATTTATCTTGAAAGCACCATACATCCAGAGAATGCCAGACTTTGACAATACTGTTTGATGACAAAATTGGACCGTGAAGGACCGACGCCACCTTCCTGTTCAAGTGAGCACAGCACAACAAGGTGAGTCCAAAAATCGATTGTACGTTGCTGCATAAATTATGAAATATGCCAGGGAGATATGTCTACTGTAGCAAAGAAAATAATACTAAGTGTACACTACCGTCCAAAAGTTTGGTGTCACTTAGAAATGTCCTTCTTTTTGAAAGAAAAGCAAAACATTTTGTCCATTAAAATAACATCAGAAATACAGTGTAGACATTGTTAATGTTGTAAATGACTATCGTAGCTGGAAACGGCTGATTTTTAATGGAATACCTACATAGGCGTACAGAGGCCCATTATCAGCAACCATCACTCCTGTGTTCCAATGACACGTTGTGTTAGCTAATCCATGTTTATCATTTTAAAAGGCTAATTAATTATTTGAAAACCCTTTTGCAATTATGTTAGCACAGCTGACACCAGTCTCAACATCAACAGTGAAGAGGCAACTCCGGGATGCTGGCCTTTTAGGCAGAGTTCCTCTGTCCAGTGTCTGTGTTTTTTTGCCCATTTTATTTTTATTGACCAGTCTGAGATATGGCTTTTTTTTCAACTCTGCCTAGAAGGCCAGCATCCCGGAGTCGCCTCTTCACTGTTGACGTCGAGACTGGTTTTTGCGGGTACTATTTAATGACGCTGCCAGTTGAGGACTTGTGAGGCGTCTGTTTCTCAAACTAGACACTCTAATATACTTGTCCTCTTGCTCGGTTGTGCACCGGGGCCTCCCACTTTTTATTCTGGTCAGAGCTAGTTTGTGCTGTTCTGTGAAGGGAGTAGTACATAGCGTTGTATGAGATCTTCAGTTTCTTGGCAATTTCCCACATGGAATAGCCTTAATTTCTCAGAACAAGAATAGACTGACGAGTTTCAGAAGAAAGTACTTTGTTTCTGGCCATTTTGAGCCTGTAATCGAACCCACAAATGCTGATGCTCCAGATACTGAACTAATCGAAAGAAGGACAGTTTTATTGCTTCTTTAATCAGGACAACAGTTTTCAGCTGTGCTAACATAATTGCAAAAGGGTTTTCTAATGATCAATTAGCCTTTTAAAATTATAAACTTGGAATAGCTAACACAACGTGCCATTGGAACACAGGAGTGATGGTTGCTGATAATGGGCCCTGTACGCCTACTGTATGTAGATATTCCATAAAGAATCTGCCATTTCCAGTTACAATAGTCATTTACAACATTAACAATGTCTCAACTGTATTTCTGATCAATTTTATGTTATTTTAATGGACTAAAAATGTGCTTTTCTTTCAAAAATAAGGACATTTCTAAGTGGCCCCAAACTTTTGAATCGTAGTGTATGTTGTGTAGTAAGCTGTTATTAGCCCATATGCCTTGGTCCTTTTCCCCCTCATAACTTAGCCTACTGTTCTGACTTGGTGGCGCACATGTAACCTACAGCCTGTTTTAGAGAAATGTAATCATCAAATATTGTAAGAGCTTTCATTGTCTGCTTATATGCCCCCTTTATTTATTATACAGTTCTGACTTGATGTTCAGGGAGATTGCTGTAAGAAAGGCCCATGTTCTGATTTCTGTCGCTGTAAGAATGGCTCATGTTCTGAAAAGTGCTGAACAAATAGTTATATTGACTACGTCCATCCTAGCTCGCTCATTAATGTCTTAATCGAAATTACTGATTGCCTCTTATCCGCTCGTCGTCCCCTTATGCCATAGTTTGTACATCTCAATTGTCAGCAGAAACCACATTTGTTTAATAAGCAAGTCAGCTATTCTTTTTTAAAGGCAGTAAATGAGGCTGAATGAACTGTTTCACTGCTAGACAAGGCACTACTGATAGCCAGGTGTAGCAGTGGTAAGGATTCATCCCATGGTGCTGAAAAGAAAGCTCTGCAGTTGGAACATCTTTATGTAGGCCCTAACAGTTTGTGTGCACCATTTGTCACTGTTATAGTGCAATTAATGTATTGTTTAGTGTTGTGTTGTGTTGTGGTTTTTGCTGGCATGCATGATTATTATAAAAAAAATTGCCTCACCAGGATATACAAGTCGCCACTGGCGGGATGTATGACTTTGTGGCTGTGGTAAATAGTGACAACCACTCTGTTGTCATTACAGGCATCAATCATGAAGTAGGCAAACTGATACATGAATCCTAAATACTGGTACCAATTTAGTTTGTTAATCTTTGCAAGTTGGTTTTTTAATGATTTATTGGAGCCTGGCAGAGATAGATGCAACCATACTCTAAGCCAGGAAATGTCTCTGCATTCAGGTTGAACCTTGCAATCTACAGGAACATGGAGCACTCCGTGCCGGTAAGTCATGATATAATTTTTTACTTACATTGCATTATACCATTTCAAGAGCTACACTCAAATTGAAGTGGAGAAGCCCTTTGCACCATACAAATGTCTACCCCTGGAGTAACTCCCTGTCAGAGAGACAGTGATTAGCAGGTCAGGCACGAGGCTCTGGTCCAGTGGTTGGTCAGGGGTGAGGGCTCTCTTTCAAGCACACTCACTACTTCTATCCTTCTCTCTCCAGGTGCTACAGAGACAGGCTCGTCCAAGGACATCCAGAGCCTTTTGACCAACCACCTGCGATCTCTCCAGAGCACAGAGAAGTAAGCTTCACTCATAAAAGTATATTTGATTCACTATGTAAACCTCCTTCACTATGGCCGTCTGCTTGTGTGACGCTGGCATATTATCCAGGGCCAATGGTTGGATTGGATTTACAGTACTCACTCCAACTCATGCTCTCTCCTCCCTGTAAAAGTCTCCCAGACTTTTATCAAAACTAACTTGTGTCCGTCCCCCTTTCCCTTAGATGAGTCTGCTGGTCTATGGAACTCAAGAGCAGCACATCACAAACCCTGCCACCCTGTTGTCAGCTATCCATAGACTTTCAATGGCCACATTTTGGGGATGACCAAATAAAAATGTTCTATAAACAAGTCATTCTCATATTGTAAGATTAGAAAACAAAAACTCAGAGGGTATTTGTCACGTCGGTTTTCAAATTTTTACTAACTTCTGTGATAACTTAAACATCAAGACAAATACACTTAAAAGGTCTAAAATAAATGCAAGTATCATGTCCAGAGTGAATATATTTGTATTAATGAATATCATACAGGTGTCTCGACTAAAATGTATATCTCAGACAAGATTAAGGAATGGGACAAAGTGAATATAAGCCAGCGCTTGCTTGCATACTTAGCAGTTTGTATGAATTTAAGTGGCTACATTCAATACATGTTGACAGAACGGCTGCGAGACAGAGAGACTGTTGCTGTACTCCCAGGTAAGGCCCTTGCTTCCAGAACAACCCCAGTATTCAGTCAGGAAGCGTAATAAAGAAGATGTGTGTCACTATCCAAGCCCATGTCACAGCACGCAGTGGTTTGATAGGGAGATGACAATAAACTTATTATGTACCTTTCATCTCCAAAGTCATGTGCACAGTACATGTTGCTGAACAATTCAACCCTTTTTGTTAGTGTCATTTATATGGAAATTCACATACAAATATTCAGTTCATAAGCTTTGACTGTAATACCTATAGGGTCCTGTGTTGAAAGACTGCTGTGCAAGGTATTGGGCAACAGCATTCTTCCATGGCCCGTATTACAAAGCATCTTCAGAGTAGGAATAGTGATCTAGGACTAGCTCCCCCTTGTCAATGTAATCATTCATTGTGATATAAAAGGCTGAACATATCCTAAAATCAGTACTCCTACTCTGAGATGCTTTGTGAATACGGACCCTGGTCTGCCTGCATGCTGCTTTCTAGTGATCGAACTCCCTCTTCATCCTTCAATACGTCAACGCCAAAAACATGAATACGATTTAGAAGTAGTCAGTAACTTAGTTAACTAATGAAACACTCATGTAAATGAAAACAAGCCTATTGTCACGCCCTGACCATAGAGAGCCCTCGGTTCTACGGTTCTATGGTGTTTAGGTCAGAACGTGACTGGGGGGGGGGGGGGGTTATCCAGTTTATAGATTTCTAAGTTGGTGGTTTGTGTGGTTCCCAATTAGAGGCAGTTGGTAATCGTTGCCTCTAATTGGGGATCATATTTAGGTAGGCTTTTCCCCCACCTGCATTTGTGGGATATTGTTTGTGTTAGTGTGTTTGAGCACTACGTCGTCACGGTCTTTGTAAGTTTTGTTATTTTGTTTCTAGTTTCACTTTGTAATTAAAGATGTGGAACTCAATTCACGCTGCGCCTTGGTCCGCTCATTTCCAAGATCGTCACAGGATATCCCACCAACAAAAGACCAAGCAGCGTGAAAATTAGGTAAGGAAGTTTTGGACTTGGGAGGACATGAGAGGACACGAGACCCTTCCTTGGCGGGAGTCGCCAAGGAGCATGGAAGGACAGCAACGACACTGGGTACCACGGCCACAGAAACCCCAAGATTTTTTTTGGGGGGGGACACATGGAGCTGGCGGTCGAGCAGCGGTGAGTGCCAGAGCCTGCTTGGGAGTCGGAGGAGGAATTTGATGAAAGATTCCGGAGAGAGGTGGTAGCGATGAGAATGCTGCCGTACAGGCGTGCTGAAGAGCGTGACACCAGTTTCACGCATCTGGCCTCCAGTGCGCCTTCCCAGTCCGGTACGTCCTGTGTCAGCTTCCCTTCACCAGTCCGGTGCCACCTGTGCCGGCTCCACGCACAAGGCCTCCAGTGCGCATTCACAGCCCAGAGCTTCCGGCGACGGTTCACAGTCCAGAGCTTCCGGCGACGGTACACAGTCCGGAACCTCCCGCAACGGTCCACGGTCTGGAACCTCCAGCGACGGTCAACGGTCCGGAACCTCCAGCGACGGTCAACGGTCCGGAACCTCCAGCGACGGTCAACGGTCCGGAACCTCCAGCGACGGTCAACGGTCCGGAGCCTCCAGGCAAGGCATCAAGTCCTGTTCCAGGGCGGGAGTCTTCCTCTGCGCCGATGTCCAGGCACAGCGTCCAGTCCCGCTCCACGTCCGGAGCCTTCTTCGGTGCCGGTGCCCAGTCCAGGCACGGCGTCCAGTCCTGCTCCATGGCAGGAGCCTTCCTCTGCGCCGGTGCCCTGTCCAGGCATGGCGTCCAGTCTTGCTCCAAGGCCGGAGCCTTCCTCTGCGCCGGTGCCCAGTCCAGGCACGGCATCCAGTCTCGCTCCATGGCAGGAGCCTTCCTCTGTGCCAGTGCCCAGTCCAGGCACAGTGTCCAGTCCCGCTCCAAGGTCGGAGCCTTCCTCGGCACCGGTGCCCAGTCCGGGTGCGGCGTCCAACCCAGCTCCATGGCCGGGGTCCTCCTCTGCGCCGATGCCCAGTCCGGGCATGGCGTTCTACCCGGCTCCATGGCTGGACCCGTGGTCTGGGCGGGGGCAAAGACCCACACCGGAGGCGCCACCGACACTAGTCACCCCCCCTACCCTCCCCATTTGGTTTCAGGTTTTGCGGCAGGAGTCCGCACCTTTGGGGGGGGGGGGGATACCATAGAGAGCACTCGGTTCTCTATGGTGTTTAGGTCAGAGCGTGACTGGGATTGTTATCTAGTTTATAGATTTCTGGGTTGGTGGTTTGTGTGGTTCCCAATTAGAGGCAGCTGGTAATCGTTGCCTCTGATTGGGGATCGTATTTAGGTAGGCTTTTCCCCACCTGAATTTGTGGGATATTGTTTGTGTTAGTGTGTTTGAGCACTACGTCGTCACGGTCTTTGTAAGTTTTGTTATTTTGTTTCACTTTGTAATTAAAGATGTGGAACTCAATTCACACTGCGCCTTGGTCCGCTCATTTCCAAGATCGTGACACCTATTCAGCCAAATTATACCAGAACAGCCTATTTGCAGTGAAATCAAGAGGGGCATTCAAGAGGCAATCATAGCACTTACTTACTCGCGGACATGCTTAAAAAAAAACATGTTCCAGCCCTCCCCTAAAAAAAGCTTTCCATTTACAGTACCAGTCAAAAGTTTGGACACATCTACTCATTCAACGATTTTTCTTTATTTTTACTATTTTGTATGCAAAGCTGTCATCAAGGCAAACGGGGGATACTTTGAAGAATCTCAAATATATTTTGATTTGTTTGCTACTACATAATTCCATACGTGTTATTTCATATTTTTGATATATTCACTATTATTCTACAATGTAGAGTAAAAACAAACTGTAATGAGTAGGTGTGCCCAAACTTTTGACTGGTATTGTATATTGGCAGATTTAACTTGCAACATGCCCTCTAAACCAAGGGGTTTTGGCTCATTTTGCACAAGTTGTGCTACCTTGTCCCAGACCTACTGTTTTGACCCTCTCCCTCTCTCTCTCTCCTGCTGTCACAACCTCTGAATGCTCGGCTATGAACCAACTGAGATCTGAAAGTTTTAACATCTTGAAGAACGATCTGGCCTTAATGGCCATGTACTCTTATAATCTCCACCCGGCACAGCCAGAGGAGGACTGGCCACCCCTCAGAGCCTGGTTCCTCTCTAGGTTTCTTCCTAGGTCCAGCATTTCTAGGGAGTTTTTCCGAGCCATAATGCTTCTACATCTGCATTGCTTGCTCTCTGAGGTTTTAGGCTCGGTTTCTGAAGAAGCACTTTGTGACATATGCTGATGTAAAAAGACTTATAAATAAATGTGATTGATTGACCTTGTGACGTGCTGCCACTCGGTGTGAGAATTCCATGTTGATAAAGTCATTGGGCAGGCAGATGGCAACGAGAAGGAACATTTTATTTTCTCTCCACGCAGCGCACCTCAAAGTCCTTCAGTTCAATCGAAGTCGAAATTGCCATTATATTGTATGAATCATTCCATCAAATTACTTTGTCGTCATTTGGTGTCTAGGCGAGGTAGAGGCAGAAATGACATTAAGAGCGAGAGAGAGAGAAGCTGGGGGAGAGGGACTGGGGAGAGAGGTAAAGAAATGACATTAAGAAAGTGAGAGAGAAGCTGGGGTAAAGGGACTGGGGAGAGAGGTAAAGAAATTACATTGAGAGAGAGAGAGAGAGAGAGAGAGAGAGAGAGAGAGAGAGAGAGAGAGAGAGAGAGAGAGAGAGAGAGAGAGAGAGAGAGAGAGAGAGAGAGAGAGAGAGAGAGAGAGAGAGAGAGAGAGAGAGAGAGAGAGAGAGAGAGAGAGAGAGAAAAGAGAGAGAAAAGAGAGAAAGGAGGAGAGGGGAAGAGATGATCATTTGTTTTCTAATCCCTACGAACGTCACCTCTGATCTCCCTGGCGTGCCTATGTTCTGTCGTTGTTTTTCTAAAGGCCGGCCCAGCAGGCACCAGCCAGACCTCTGAGACACACACACACACACATGGATACACAGACACACACACAGCAAATCAAATTTCACCACGCTAGGTCAGCATCATGACTCTGCATGTTAAGTATGTATCTAACACATCTACCACCCCCCTCTCTTCACCCGCTAGACTCTCCCAAACACCCCTGTGGCGCTATACACACATACACACAGACACACACAACTCCCCTCCCCCCTGCCAAATGGCGTCTTGTTAAATGTATTCTCTCTGTATTCATGAAACAGACTGAGAAATGATACAGATCAGAATGAGAGTTGTGTTTTTGTTGCTTTGATAATTGATAAGCTCTCTTCGTTCTCATCTCCCGGCATTCCTAGCTATGGATTAAACGTTCTAAAGTTGTTATTTTCAATTTTTTTTAGTTGCTGTGTTTGTTAGGGCTGTTGTGAGCTGTTAGAGGTGGTTCAAGGAGTTATTCTGACCTGTAATGTCCCCCTGGGGAGCCTTCTGAGTATGGTCAGAGCAGGACAGGCAGGGTCAGGGGTCATGGCTACCCAAGCATGGAAGAAGGATATCGGATGACAAGTCCATAGACGTTTGTATTTATTAGGGATCCCCTACTCTTCCTGGGGTTCGAACATATTAAATCATATAAAACATATAAAACAAAAGATAAAACATCATATAACATTAACATTATTGCACCACTACATATCTACAATACAAAATGTTTAATACACCCATACAACAATATTACAATGTATGCGTATACATGTGTCTGTACCTGTATGTGTCTCTTCACAGTCCCCACTCTTCCATAAGGTGTATTTTTACCTGTTTTTTAAAATCTGATTATACTGCTTGCATCAGTTACCTGATGTGGAATAGAGTTCCATGTAATCATGGCTCTATGTAGGACTGTGCACCTCCCTGTCACGTTCCTGACCTTATTTCCTTTGTTTTGTATTTGTTTAGTTGGTCAGGACGTGAGCTGGGTGGGCATTCTATGTTATGTGTTTCTATGTTGGGTTCATGTTCAATTAGCCTGATATGGTTCTCAATCAGGGGCAGGTGTTTTACGTTTCCTCTGATTGAGAACCATATTAAGGTAGGCTGTTCTCACTGTTTGTTCGTGGGTGATTGTTCCTGTGTCAGTGTTTGTGCCACACGGGACTGTTTTCGTTCGTTCGTTCATGTCATTCGTGTGTTCCTTCCTGTTCGTGCGTTCATGTTATATGTTCACAAGTTCAGGTCTGTTAACGTTGTTTATTGTTTTGTAGTTTGTTAAGAGTTTTTCCGTCTTCGTCTTTCTTTAATAAAACAAACATGTATTCAACCCACGCTGCATTTTGGTCCGATCCATGCTCCTCCTCAGACGAGGAGGAAAACGACCGTTACACTCCCATAGTCTGGTCTGGACTTGGGGACTGTGAGGAGACCCCTGGTGGCATGCATTGTGGGGTATGCATGTCTGTCCGAGCTGTGTGCAAGTATTTTAAACAGACAGCTCGGTACATTCAGCTTGTAACACTTCTTAGAAAAACAAGTAGTGATGAAGTCAATCTCTCCACCTTGAGCCATGAGAGAGGTACATGCATGTCATTAATGTTAGCTCTCTGTGTACTCTTAAGGGCCAGTCGTGCTGCCTTATTCAGAGCCAACTGCATTTTTCTAAGTCCCTCTTTGTGGCACCTGACCGCACTACTGAACAGTAGTCTAGGTGCGACAAAACTTGGGCCTGTAGGACTTCTTGTTCTTCTTGTTGATAGTGTTAAAAAGACAGAACAGCGCTTTATTATGGACAGACTTCTCCCCATCTTAGCTACTGTTGTATCAATATGTTTTGACCATGACAGTTTACAATCCAGGGTTACTCCGAAAAGTTTAGTCACCTCAACTTGCTCATTTTCCACATTATACATTACGAGATGTAGTTGAGGTTTAGGGTTTAATGATTTGTCCCAAATACAATGCTTTAGTTTTGGAAATATTTAGGACTAACTTATTCCTTGCTACCCATTCCGGAACTAACTGCAGCTCTTTGTTAAGTGTTGCAGTCATTTCAGTTGCTGTAGTAGCTGACGTGTATAGTGTTGAGTGATCCGCATACATAGAAGCAGCCAGTAGCATGTCATTAGTAAAGATTGAAAAAAGTAAGGGGCCTAAACAGCTACCCTGGGGAATTCCTGATCTTACCTGTATTATGTTTGAGAAGCTTCCATTAAAGAACACCCTTTATGCTCTGTTAACTTGTTATGGCTGCAGGGGGCGTATTGAAAAACTGGAAAATATGTGCCAATTTTCAAACGGCCTCTTAATCAATTTTTGCTCTTACAATATGCATATTATTATTACTATTGGATAGAAAACAGTCTCTAGTTTCTAAAACCGTTTTAATTATTTCTCTAAGTGGAACATAACTATTTTTACAGCCCATTTCCTATCCGGAAGTGAGATTTCCAAAATCGATGTCGCTCTTCAAGACCTTGTCTATAAAAGGGCATGTCACTTAGGACTGTAGAAACACGTCATACGCCTTCCTCTGGGTGTCATGCGGAAGTGAGAGCAGAAATGACTTGATTATCTCGTCCTGGGATTGAACACAACCTCTTGGAGTGAGACTTGCGCACTTTATTTTTTTTTCTGGGCGCGAAGTAGGACCTGGACTCGGCTCCTGGAAAACACTCGTTAAAGGTGAATATGATCTCTGGCTTCGATTTATTTGATACATGTCACAATATCATCCTAAAGTATGTTTTTTCAATATAGTTTCATTATATTATTGAAATTTATTCTGGACTTTAGACGTGATGCGACGCAAGAATTTTGTCAAGATGGAGAGGTTAGCGCCGCACTGCCAGTGTGCTTGCTAATTCAAGATGGAAATCGTTCGTTCTGGATCGAAATAAAGACGTTTCTGAACAAAGGACCCCTTGGAGAACATTCTGATGGAAGATCAACAAAGATAAGGACCCAATTTGGGATGCTTTTTCATATATCTGTCGAACTGTGCTATGCTACCGTTTGACTAGAATCAATGCTGCTGTGTGCTAGCTATTGTAGTAAGCTAATATAACGATATATTGTGTTTTCGCTGTAAAACACTTCAAAAATCTGAAATATTGGCTCTATTCACAAGATCTTTGTCTTTCTTTAGCTATCCACCATATATTGTTCTGAAATGTTTTATGATGTGTAATTAGTAGTTGACGTTGGTGTCTGTATTTTCTCTGGCTACTCCCGTGCGATTTCTGACTGTAGCTATGATGGTAGCAGTAATGTAAAACTGATTTATAGCTAAAATATGCAAATTTTTTGAACAAAACATAGATTTATTGTGTAACATGTTATAGGACTGTCATCTGAGGTAGTTTTTTCTAGGTTATTTAGGTTGGTTCTAGGTTAGTTAGGTTGGCTTGTGCATGCTACTTGCATCCTACTTGTGCTGTGAAAAATGTCTGTCCTCTTTTTTATTTGGTGGTGAGCTAACATAAATATATGTGGTGTTTTCTCTGTAAAACATTTAAAAAATCGGACATGTTGGCTGGATTGACAAGATGTTTATCTTTCGAATGCTGTATTGGACTTGTTAATGTGTGAAAGTTAAATATTTAAAAAAAAATAGATTTTGAATTTCGCGCCCTGCACTTGAGCTGGATGTTGTCATAGGTGTACCGGCGTCGGGCTGCAGCCACAAGTAACTCTTTATCCACATTATAGCGGGGGGGGGGTAAAGCCATAACACATCCGTTTTTCCAGCAGCAGACTATGATTGATAATGTCAAAAGCTGCACTGAAGTCTAACAAGACAGCCCACATAATCATTTTATCATACATTTCTCTCAGCCAATCATCAGTCATTTGTGTAAGTTCTGTGCTTGTTGAATGTCCTTCCCTATAAGCATGCTGAAAGTCTGTTGTCAATTTGTTTACTGTGAAATAACATGTATCTGGCCAAACACCATTTTATCCGGAATGACTTTAACTTCCCTCCAGGCCTTAGTGTCACGTTCTGACCATAGTTCTTTTGTATTTTCTTTGTTTTAGTATGGTCAGGGCGTGAGTTGGGTGGGTTATCTATGTTTTGTGTTTCTATGTTGGGTTTGTTGTTTGGCCTGATATGGTTCTCAATCAGAGGCAGGTGTTAGTCATTGTCTCTGATTGGGAACCATATTTAGGTAGCCTGTTTTTGTATGGTGGTTTGTGGGTGATTGTTCCTGTTCGTGTGTTCCTGTGTTCTGTGTTCACATTTTCGGGACTGTAGCGTCTTCGGTTGTTTTTGTCAGTTTATTGTTTTGTTCGTTCTTGAAAGTATTCGATTAAATATGAATACACACCACACTGCATCTTGGTCCGACCATTCTTACTCCTCAGACGAGGAGAACGAAGACTGCCGTTACACTGAGGGCACACACTTTCTAGTTGGCTTAAATTGAAGAAGTGGCAAATAGGAGTGGCAACATCATCCGCTATTACCCTGAGTAATTTTCCATCCAGATTGTCAGACCCCGGTGGCTTGTCATTGTTAAAAGACAACAATCATTTTTTCCCCTCTATCATAATTTGATCAGATATACTTGGATGTGTAGTGTCAGCGTTTGTTGCTGACATCTCATACCTACGTTTGCTTATCTTGCCAATGAAAAAGTAATTAAAGTAGTTGGCAATATCAGTGGGTTTTGTAACGAATGAGAAATCTGATTCAATGAATGATGGAGTCGAGTTAGCCTTTTTCCCCAAATTTCAATGAAATTCAATGAATTTAAGGTGCTCCAAAGCTTTTTACTATCATGCTTTATATAATTTATTTTAGTTTCATAGTGTAGTTTCTTTTTCTTCCCCATAACAGGGATAAAGAGTCCAGAGTGGAAGCAGAGATCTCAAGGGGTGGTATGAGGGAACAAGCAGGAGCCATGGGGGGTTTCATATAGAGATAGTGTCAAAGAGGTCTCAGGGTCCATCATCATGGGGGGGTGGAGAGATTGTGAGAGAGAGACAGAGACAGAGAGAAAGAGTCCAGTGGTTGCTTATATCGCTAGGGGGCTGACGATAAGTTATAAGTTAAGGGATGGTGAACACTAGCCAGAGTGGGACATAGGCTGCGTTTAGACAGGCAGTCCCATTTTTTGACCATTTGGATCAGCTCTGAGAAGGATCTGATTCGTAAAGATCTGAAGTGATTAGTCAAAAGACCAATTAGTAAAACAAATATCAGAACTGGGCTGCCTGTCTAAATGCAGCCATAGAGACAAAGTGTCAAAGAGTCTCGAGGGACATCCACATTAGAGCAAGGAGGGGGGGGGGGTAGATGAAGAGATGGAGAGTCCAGTAGTTACCTATGTCTCTAAGGGCTGGGGTTAGGGGGTGTGGGGAGGAGTGAACACTAGTCAGGGTGGCCATAGAGTCAAATAGTCTTAGGGGCCGTCATAGTGGACCGGTGATATAGCTAGATAGACAACTACATCAGATCTGAGTTCAGTGCCTGATACTACCTCAACTACAGGTAGAAGCTTAAGGAGACTGAGCTATAGCGAGAGAGAGGAGTGACCTTGACAGTGACCTTGAGCTGCGTGGGTTTCTAGGAAGAGCGATGCCATGGAATAGATGCGTCACATTGCTCATGAGTCTCTGTGGAAAGAAAATGGACACCTTGTATTTCTTCAAAACGACAGGAAATCCAATTGCAGCAGTAGTCACAAATGATTTGTTTGATAGCTTCGAAAGTATAACAAAGCCAGATAGTTATGTCAAAGAGGATTCTCAGAAAACGTAACTGTATTGAAACTCTAGTTTCTATACAGAAGCCCAGGGAAATAGTCCATCCCAGTGCATTGAGAAATACAGCTTGTTGTACATGTAGGCACTAGGTGAGGTTAGATAAACACAGAACAGAGTGTTGTAAACACAGGCAGGGTTAGACAAGGTTAGACTTGGCCATGTTCAACAGCACGGTTATTGGCACCACCTCTCTCTGAGAGGAGAGTTATCACTGTTCACACACACAAACCGCTCTTTACTGTCATTACTTTAGGGGGATTTGCCCTCTGCTTCACGGTGAGAATTGTTGTGTAATTGGGCATTCATCATAACAGTAATTTATAGAGAAAAAAAACAAGCAAATAAAGAAAGCAAAGAGGAAGGAAGGAAATACAAGCAGCGGTTGGTAGTGGGTTGCTGGTGAGGAAAGAAAATGTGCTGAATCTGAGCGTTGCGATAAATAAGTCCCTTAGCAGACGCCTGGGCTTATAAATATTCATGAAGACGCTAATAAAATAGGGGGAGGCTGAGGAAGAGAAGGCAATTAAACATTAAATATTAAGCCTCAGCTCGGAGTCTGACAGTAAACATGATTTTACCCCTGAGATGAGATAGGATACTCTGTCCTGGCCTGGTCTCTACTGGTCTCCCCAGGTCTCCTCTAGTTTCCTTTAGTCTCCTTTAATCTCCCCTGGTCTCCTTTAGTCTCCTCTAATCTCCTCTAGTCTCCTCTATTCTCCTCTGGTCTCCTCTGGTCTCCTCTGGTCTCCTCTAGTCTCCCCTGGTCTTCTCTTGTCTCCTCTAATCTCCTCTAGTCTCGTCTAGTTACCTATAGTTATCTCTAGTTACCTCTAGTCTCCCCTGGTTTCCTCTAGTCTCCTTTAGTCTCCCCTGGTCTCCTCTATTCTCCTTTAGTTTCCCCTGGTTTCCTCTAGTCTCCCCTGGTCTTACCTTACATATGTGCAATCATAATCCTCTAGTCTGGTCTCCGCTAGTCTCAATTAGTCCCTATTCGTCACTACTGGTCTCTACTCTTAGCACTTGGACAGTCACGTCCAACACTAAACTTATCAAGGCAATTAAGCCATACATATTTACCTCAGCTCAGAGTCTGACATGACTTAGTAAACATACTACTGCTGCCGAGACAGAGATGAAATGGATACTAGATCCCTTGGTCAGCCAACCTCTCTTGGCCTAGACGGTCAATGCTAACTCTCAAATATTAAGACCAGGTTAACCTAAGGCCCAGTGAGACCACTTATAGTCAGAAAAATATGCTCCAGAAGACAGCCAACACGTGCACTAAGATGAGATAATATATAGGACCTCCCCATTTCAAAACATCTTCTCCCTACTGAACACCACCCTGGTTGACTCAGGCCCTGCCACTGTTTTGTTCCTATTGGTTTTAGATCACTTATGGTCAGAGGTCAGATCAGCCCCAGATGTCAACAACAATGATATACTGTATGTCTATGGTCAACAACACATGCGCTACAATGAGCAAAGCATCTATCCATGATTTAGTGGCCTACTTAGCACTGATAGGCTCTCAATGGATGCTCTTCGTGGTTTTATGAATAGTTTGTGACAGTAGAGAAGATTGATGATTCAATATAAGTCTATGTGGGGGCAGACATAGGTGCTTGATGAGATTTTAAATGTACAAGGAGTATAGAGATATAATGAAATACAAGTAGAAATAGAAAAAAAAATTGAAAGAAAAAAAATAAAAAAATACAAAAAAAATTGAAATAAAAATAAACAATTTTTTTAATAAAAATAAAGAAAAGGAAATAATATAAAAGAGATAAAAAAAAAAAAAAAAAAAATATATATAATAACAGGAGAAATGTCAAGAGGTACAGGAGTATACAGTATGAATACAAATGGGGCAAAGAGGAGCGGAGAGTTGCATTAATCATGTAAGGGATGGGTAAATAGTTGACATGAAATAAAAAGATAATTCATTAATTTGTTTGTTTTTCTCATGTATTTGTTTGTTCATGCATTCATTTTTTTCATTAATTCATGCTATTGTGGATAGGAGCATATTTGTGAGAGCCACCCTTTCCCAATCAACCTTCCTATGTCTTTATCGACCGTCCCTGTATTTATGACAGCTGGACTGCTGTTTGGAGGGGAAGATGGAATGGAGAGAGTCCAGTGAACAGAGTGGGGTAAATCAGATCTGAGGGTGTCACTGAGGCTGGAGCAGAGTGTGTGTGTGTGTGTGTGGAGGAGGGGGAGGGTTCTGTACCTCTAAACTAGGGGTTCCCAAACCTTTTCACTCAGGCCCCCTTGCAGCGTTGGGGAACATCCGGCGCCCCCCCCCCCCACACACACCCTGCGTGCACGTGCCACATCTATTTCAATGGGCACAAGTACTGTTCATGACACAAACTGTTCACATCCCTCTTGTTGGGGTGGAGAGAAATTTTGCAGGTTTATAACGTATTTCCTGCAATTCTACCCATTCTGTCATGGGGTGCAGAGAACAATTTTGTCGTTTTAAAGCTCCATTTTCTTGAAATTCTATAATTTTGCCAAGTCTAATGTGGTATTCATGAGTGACTCGAACATTGCAACGAATCTAGGGGCTACAAAACCTAGCTAAAAAACGTTAGCTGACATGGGCTAATTGATCTGGGACATTTCTCACAAGTAAAATAGCTCTCTAAGGTATGCATGACAAGATGAAAACTGATGAGGCAACAACCCAATTTCGAAATTGTACCTTGTGCATTCTACTAACAACTTTCAAGAGTAAGTTGAAAGCCGGGCTGAGTTGCTTTAAAAAAAAATCCCTGACCCCACATTATGAGAACCACTGCTCTAAACCATCAGGCAGCGCACCATACACAGAGCAATCACAGCAGAGCTCCCAGAACAGAGGCAGTGGGAGATAAACAAGCTATGAGCCACCAGCGAGAGAGGATTCTGTAGGGCTTTCATTGACTCGGGCCATCTCACCGAAACTGTGCAGTAAGGTGGATTCAGACAAACACACAAATGCACACAATGTGCAGGCATGCAAACACACGCACACACACACACAGAGAACACACAAACGGTTGACAATGTACATCAGGAGGG
>NC_036849.1:4068683-4132547 GCF_002910315.2 Salvelinus sp. IW2-2015
ATGGGCATTAATATGGAGTTGGTCCCCCCTTTTTTGCTGCTATAACAGCCTTCAGTCCTCTGGGAAGGCTTTCCACTAGATGTTAGAACCTGTCTCTTATACACATCTAGATGTGTATAAGAGACAGCCCCGCCCCCCACCCCCTCAGCAACATACGCCACATCTATTTCAATGGGCACAAGTACTGTTCATGACACAAACTGTTCACATCCCTCTTGTTGGTGGAGAGAAATTTTGCAGGTTTATAACGTATTTCCTGCAATTCTACCCATTCTGTCATGGGGTGCAGAGAACATTTTGTCGTTTTAAAGCTCATTTTCTTGAAATTCTATACATTTTGCCAAGTCTAATGTGTATTCATGAGTGACTCGAACATTGCAACAGAATCTAGGGGCTACAAAACCTAGCTAAAAAACGTTAGCTGACATGGGCTAATTGATCTGGACATTTCTCACAAGTAATAAATAGCTCTCTAAGGTATGCATGACAAGATGAAAACTGATGAGGCAACAACCCAATTTCGAAATTGTACCTTGTGCATTCTACTAACACAACTTTCAAGAGTAAGTTGAAAGCCGGGCTGAGTTGCTTTAAAAAAAAATCCCCTGACCCCACATTATGAGAACCACTGCTCTAAACAAACATCTGGCAGCCATACACAGAGCAATCACAGCAGAGCTCCCAGAACAGAGGCAGTGGGAGATAAACAAGCTATGAGCCACAGCGAGAGAGGATTCTGTAGGGCTTTCATTGACTCGGGCCATCTCACCGAAACTGTGCAGTAAGGTGGATTCAGACAAACACACAAATGCACACATGTGCAGGCATGCAAACACACGCACACACACACACAGAGACACACAAACGGTTGACATTTACAATCAGACAAATTTATGCATTTTCATTTTGGGCCAATTTTCTCCTGGTTTGTGAGCCTCTGGAGTTTCTCTGTGGTTTCATTTCACATTAGGGACCTCTGCCCTTGAAAATATTCCATTTAGATTAGTCTAAGGAAAAGGTATAACACTTATCATCACGCTCCCTGTTAGATTGGAGATTCAATTGTAATCACTGTTTTTCCTTGAGCTGAATAACCCCTCTTCTGTTACACACAACAACGTGAAATAGATTTTCCCCCATGTCGCACGCACACAAGCACAACATCTAACAGAAGGTCTCTTCAACACCACACACCAACCACACACACACAAAAACACACAACACACACACACACACACACACACCCACACACACACACAACACACACACAACACCACACCACACACACACCACACCACACACACACACACACACACACACACACACACACCTTTAGAGGTAGCTTGATACTTGATAGCCTGACACTTCATCATTGCTCAAACTTAATCATAGATTTTATTTGTAATTGTCATCATTTCCATTGATTGATAGCCTGGTCCCAGTGGTGCAGAAATGACTTTTAGCCAGATTAAGCACGTAATTAAATGACCAATATATTTTTTTATTTTATGCTACACTGAAAACTAAGACAGGTAAGGATATTTGGGTTAATGTGCCCCATTCCTTAAATAAAGACCATACTTCTGGGAGTGAATCTGTCTTTGTTAAGTGTCTTGACTTTAATTCACTCACTAAGTTCCACATTTTCCATCTGCCTCCCAAATGGAACCTTATTCCGTATATAGTGTGTTACTTTTGACCAGAGCTCATAGGGCTCTAGTCAAAAGTTGTTTACTATGTAGGGAATAGGATGCCATTGGGGATGATACCTCAGACCCCTAGAAGTGCATAAGGTCTAATGTTGAGATGAATGCTAATATAATAATAATATATGCTATTTAGCACTTGCTTTTATCCAAAGTGACTTACAGTCATGCATGCATACATTTTACATATGGGTGGCAAGCACCATGCTCTACCAGCTGAGCCATACAGGACCACCAGGTGATACAGGACCACAGGCCTGTGTCTTGACTGGCCCACCGCACTGTAAAACAGGATAAGTTCTGGCTACTCAATCATTTTGAGTAAACCGATTACCTAAAAAAAAATAAGTTAAGAAGCTTAAATAGCTGAAGTGAGCAGTACTACCGTCATATGAGTAGTAATACAAATGCAGTTTTTTTTTGTAACGTATACTTATATTTAAGGCCCCCCCACAAACCACCCCTCCAATAATTTCCAGTGTGCCTAGACTTCTCAGTTGAATTGTAGAGTTACCACCCATGACGGTATTTGTTAGTGACAGAGAGATAGTTGTTCATTTTCAGTCCTTTGGCCTTCAACAAGTGATTTCCTATGTCTAAATTATCATTATAATTGAACCAATACATATACACTACATGACCAAAAGTATGTGGACACCTGCTCATTGAACGTCTCATTACAAAATCATGGGCATTAATATGGAGTTGGTCCCCCCTTTTTTTTTATAACAGCCTCCACTCTTCTGGGAAGGCTTTCCACTAGATGTTGGAACATTGCTGCGGGGACTTGCTTCCATTCAGCCACAAGAGTATTAGTGAGGCCAGGCACTGATGTTGGGCGATCACTCCTGACTCGCAGTCGGCGTTCCAATTCATACCAAAGGTGTTCGATGGGGTTGAGGTCAGGGCTCTGTGTAGGCCAGTCAAGTTCTTCCACACTGATCTCTACAAACCATTTCTTCATGGACATCGCTTTGTGCCCGGGGGCATTACCATGCTGAAACAGGAAAGGGCCTTACCCAAACTGTCACTGCCACTAAGTTGGAAGCACAGAATCGTCTAGAATGTCATTGTATGCTGTAACGTTAAGATTTCCCTTCACTGGAACTAAGGGGCCTAGCCCGAACCATGAAAAACAGCCCCAGACCATTATTCCTCCTCTATCAATCATTAAAGTTGGCACTATGCATTGGGGCAGGTGGCGTTCTCCTGGCAACCGCCAAACCCAGATTTGTACGTCGGATTTGCCATATGGTGAAGCGTGATTCATTGCTCAAGAGAACGCATTTCCATTACTCCAGAGTCCAATGGCGGCGAGCTTTACACTCAAGCCAATGTTTTGCATTGTGCATGGTGATCTTAGGCTTGTGTGCGGCTGCTCTGCCACGGAAACCCATTTCATTAAGTTCCCGGCGAACAGTTTTTGTGCTGACGTTGCTTCCAGAGGCAGTTTGGAACTCATTAGTGAATTTTGCAACCGAGGACAGACTATTTCTATCTTCAGCACTCGGCGGTCCCGTTCGGTGAGATTGTGTGGCCTACCACTTCGCGGCTGTTGTTGCTCCTAGACCTTTCCATTTCACAGTAACAGCACTTACAGTTTATTGGTGTAGCTCTAGCAGGGCAGAAATTTGACAAACTGTCTTGTTGGAAAGGTGGCATCCTAAGACGGTGCCACGTTGATAGTCACTGAGCTCTTCAGTAAGGCCATTCTACTGCCAATGTTAGTCTGTGGAGATTGCATGGCTGTGTGTTCAATTTTATACACCTGTCAGCAACGTGGCTGCATTAGCCGAATCAACAAATTTGAAGGGGTGTCCACATACTTTTGTACATAGTGTATTGTAAGGCCGTAAGCATAGTTCACAGGCCACATCAATTCTGCAACTTTCACCATTCTTTTCCAGTAATGTTCCAACCAGGATTTCCAGAAAACTCAGGATTTAATTACCAGAATGTTTTAACCCTAACTATAAATCACATTATGCTGACTTGCAAAGTGTAATTCCTATTGGAATATAACAAGCAATAGTCTAGCCAACAGTTAACATTTCTATTCTCCAACAACCTGCATTCATAATGACTGCCAAGATTAAGAACAGTGGGAGGAAACTACTTAAACTGGAACAACCATTTCAGTAACGGGTGCAAAAATTCAATAATTGGTTTAGTTTACAAAATATATGTATCTTTGTGTAGCATAACATTGAATCAATCACTCAATGTACGTACATGCAAAAACACAGATATTAAAAAGTATTCCCACAGTAGAGCATGCTGGGAAAAGTTCAATTTTTATTATATTTTTAAACAATGTACTTGGTGTGACTTCTCAGTATCACATTAACAATTTAAGTAATAATTACATTTCAGTATTTGAGTTAAAAATGCCTTTACTGGGTTTACAGTGTGGCCTATAGAGGGGAAATCCCCAGTTTAAATCAATATAGGGAGGAGACACAGACTGAATCCCAAATTGCACCGTATTCCCAATATAGTGCACTACTTTTGACCAGAGTCTATAGGGCTCTGGTCAAAAGTAGTGCACTATATATACACTTAAACATTAAGGACACCTGTTCTTTCCATGACAGGCTGACCAGTAAATCCCAGTGAAAGCCATGATCCCTTATTGTTGTCACTTGTTAAATCCATTTCAATCAGTGTAGATGGAGGGGAGGAGACAGGTTAAAGAAGCCTTGAGACAATTGAGACATGGATTGTGTGCGTGTGCCATTCAGAGGGTGAATGGGCAAGACAAACATTTAAGTGTCTTTGAATAGGGTATGGTAGTAGGTGCCAGGCGCACCGGTTTGTGTCAAGAACTGCAACCCTGCTGGGTTTTTCATGCTCAACAGTTTCCCGTGTGTATCAAGAATGTTTTTACCACCCGAAGTACATCCAGCCATTGGATCAACATGCTCGGCTGCTCTGGTCTAGGCTGTGTGATGATGATTCATGCTCGGCTGCTCTGGTCTGTGGCTGTGCGTAGTGTGATGTCTGTGGGAGGGGTTACACTGAGGATCGATAGAGACCATAAATTCCCCCAGTCTTTGTGATGCATATTGATTTAGTGTCCAGGGTCTGGTATCAGCTCCAGGACATGAACACCAGGGCAGGGTTACATCCCAAATGGCACCCTATTTCATTTATAGTGTTTGACCAGGCCAATGCAGTGCACTATATAGGGACTAGGGTGCCATTTGGAACACAAACCCATTCCCTCACTCCCTCATCTCATGGCATTTGCCATGGGGAAAAATAGAGTTACCCAGACATCCATAACCACTATCAGTATCTCCACCTCTCTCTATCGCTGCAAATGGTCATTTAAATCTGGCCACCCACCAGGTCACCAACGAGGTCTAAAGCGACGACAACATTACAATGACCTTTCGCAGAAACGCAAAATAACTCGCTCTCTCTTCCTCTATCTCTTCTTACTTCTTATCTATTTTCTCTATTCTTCTTTGTAATTTACTCTCTCCTTCCCTCTTCCTCTCCCTCCTGCTGTGCATCAATCATCAGGTATGATGTGGTAGCAGGAGCACGGTGAGGGGGATGAAACAGAAATAAGATTACAGCTGGCACTGGTGTGTGGTGTGTGTGTGTGTGTGTGTGTGTGTGTTGTGTTGTGTGTGTGTGTGTGTGTGTGTGTGTGTGTGTGTGTGTGTGTGTGTGGTGTGTGTTGTGTGTGTGTGTGTTTTGTGTGTGTGTGTGTGTGTGTGTGTGTGTTGTGTGTGTGGTGTGTGTGTTGGTGTGTGTTTGTGTGTGAGAGGGGTGAAGTGGTTATGCGTTAATAACATTATGACTACGTTTCCCAGGAGGCAATGCGCCTCCCATGCGGGGTTACTGGGAGTATTCCTTGCTAACTGAAGTATCTGTTTATTAAAAGTAGTTAAACCTATCGCCCAGTTTGTCATTGAACAAGGAACAAACCATAACATGGTGATAGATTGGTAGTCACTATGAAGAGACCAAAAACATCAAATAATTAAATGCAAATTTCCTCAACAAAAATGTAACATTCTACCACAAATCAAGTGATGTGAGTATTCGAAGATGCTAGCTAGCAAGATAAGTGATGGTATGTCGACCCTGTATTAAAGAACATAAATGGTTAAAGAAAAGTGTGATAAATAAAAACATATACCAATTTCATTTAAGGAACAAAAAACTGACAGCTGTGCCATATAAATTGCAAAATAGTTGGGAAGAGATTTTCGATGTACCCATTCCATGGCACATGGTTTATGAATTCATTCGCAAAACAACGCCGGATTCAAAACTTAGAATTTTTCAATTTAAATGACTGTACAAAATTCTTGCAACCAATAGAATGGGGGATTCAATCTTCCCAGCTCTTCAGATTTTGCTGTGAGGAGGTAGAGTCATTAGATAATTTATTTTGGTATTGTCCATATGTAGCTCGTTTTTGGTCACAGATCCAGGAATGGCTGAAGAATTGCAACATTTGCCTAGAACTAATGCTGCAGATAGCAATGCTTGGGTGTTTTGAAAATCCATAGTCAATCAATATATAATAATATATATATAATTGTTTATTAGTTTACTCCAATTGGGGGAAGGGTGGTAGGGTTTGCGGGGAATAATAAAGGTATATTCAAAAAAAAGTATGTATGTCTATATAGGTATGTGTATGTATATATGTGTATATGTATGCATATGTGTATGTATATGGATATACGTATATATTTACCCCAAAAATATATGGGGGATTGGAAATGATGCAGACAATTACATTGATGGAACCAACAATCTTTCCGCAATATTAAGCTGATCCAGCCCTTTAAAAAATAAAATGAAAAATAAAAAGATAAGTGATGTTAATGAGCCGCAGCAGTGAGAGTGACAGCAGTGAGAGAGACAGCAGTGAGAGAGACGGCAGTGAGAGTAACAGCAGTGAGAGAGACAGCAGTGAGAGAGACAGCAGTGAGAGTGACAGCAGTGAGAGTGACAGCAGTGAGAGAGACAGCAGTGAGAGTGACAGCAGTGAGAGAGACAGCAGTGAGAGTGACAGCAGTGAGAGTGACAGCAGTGAGAGTGACAGCAGTGAGAGTGACAGCAGTGAGAGTGACAGCAGTGAGAGAGAGGCCGCATTGGAATCTGTTGATGAGGAAGTTGATGAGCAAGCTACAGAACCTGTTCCCCATCATGGATAGGCTTAGTCCTCCTACTCCTATGCAGTTAACAGCCAACAATTGGAAATGTTTCAAGCAGAGATTCAATATCTACCTAGCAGACAGTGGAGCAGGGGGAGATGATGACACATTGATTAGAGAGGATGCATTGGACATTTATAACAGCTTCCAGCTAGATGAGGCAAATTTGACATTGACTGAGTTTCAGGAACAGGGAGTAAGTTTTGACCAGTACTTGGCTGAGTTGAACACACTGAGCAAAACGTGTGAATCTGAAAATCTGAAAGACTCAATAGTGAAAGACAGGATAGTCTGTAGCATACTTGATAATAGACTCAAGGAAAGATTGCTGGGTGAGCACGATTTAACTTTGGATAGAGCAGTGAATATGTGTCGAGCAGCTGAAACCACCAAAGCCACCAAAGTTATTTTTGTATACATCTGGCCCTTCTTTGGACACTGTGTTAGCAAACCTCCAAACGAGCTTCAATGCCATACAGCACTCCTTCCGTGGCCTCCAATTGCTCTTAAATGCTAGTAGAACTAAATGCATGCTCTTCAACCGATCGCTGCCCGCACCCACCTGCCCGACTAGCATCACTACTCTCGACGGTTCTGACTTAGAATATGTGGACAACTACAAATACCTAGGTATCTGGTTAGACTGTAAACTCTCCTTCCAGACTCACATTAAGCATCTCCAATCCAAAATGAAATCTAGAATCGGCTTCCTATTTTGCAACAAAGCCTCCTTCACTCACGCTGCCAAACATACCCTCATAAAACTGACTATCCTACCGATCCTCGACTTCGGCGATGTTATTTTCAAAATAGCCTCCAACACTCTACTGAGCAACTTTTATGCAGTCTATCACAGTGCCATCCGTTTTGTCACCATATACCTCATATGCCCCATACACCACCCACCACTGCGACCTGTATGCTCTCGTCGGCTGGCCCTCGCTACATATTCGTCGCCAGACCCACTGGCTCCAGGTCATCTATAAGTCTCTGCTAGGTAAAGCTCCGCCTTATCTCAGCTCTCTGGTCACCATAACAACACCCACCCGTAGCACACGCTCCAGCAGGTATATCTCACAGGTCATCCCCAAAGCCAACACCTCCTTTGGCCGCCTTTCCTTCCAGTTCTCTGCTGCCAATGACTGGAACGAATTGCAAAAATCGCTGAAGTTGGAGACTTATATTTCCCTCACTAACTTTAAACATCAGCTATCTGAGCAGCTTACCGACTGCTGCAGCTGTACACAGCCCATCTGTAAATAGCCCATCCAACTACCTACTTCATCCCCATATTAATTTTATTTACTTTTTTTGCTCTTTTGCACACCAGTATTTCTACTTGCACATCATAATCTGCGAATCTATCACTCCAGTGTTAATTTGTTAAATTGTAATTACTTCACCACTATTGGCCTATTTATTGCCTTACCTCCTTCCATTTGCACACACTGTATACAGATTTTTCTATTGTGTTATTGACTGTACTTTTGTTTATCCCATATCCCTATGTTGTTGTTTTTTGTCGCACTGATTTGCTTTATCTTGGCCAGGTCGCAGTTGTAAATGAGAACTTGTTCTCAACTGGCCTACCTGGTTAAATAAAGGTGAAATAATAAAAATACATTTAAAAAAGAGCTGTGCAGGAATGAGACGGCAGGGCATGCAGTACAAAGAGAGGAGCAGCGCACAAAACACTTTACGAAACAAAAAACAAGCAAAAGAGAAAAATCAAAGCACTACATGTGGAAAATGTGTAGGTAGTCACAAGCCTAAAAGTTGCCCTACAGATGGCAAATCGTGGAACAACTGTGGGGAAAATAATAATTTCTTAAAACGCTGCAAAGCTGAAGCTACAAAGAAAAAGGTTCACACAGTCGAGGAGGAGACTGAAGATTTCTTTGTTGATTCTGTAGGTATTTGCAATGCAGTAAAAGCTGAATGGATTGTGCCATTGAGTGTGAATGAGACTATAATACCATTCAAGCTCAATACTGGAGCTCAGGTAAACCTGTTGTTGCTGGATGACTACAAAACACTGGAAGTGAAGAGCAGAATAAGCCTATATACTGGGGAGACCGTACATACCAGTCAAGGGAAGCTGCAAAGGGAAAACAGTTTAAAGCACAGCTGCTGTTTATGGAAAAGACTGTAAAGCCTATCCTAGGAATCAGTGCATGTGAAAAGCTCAGTCTGGTGAAAAGAGAGTTGTAGCAGCAGTGGTGGAAAAAGTAACAAATTGTCATACTTGAGTGAAAGTAAAGATACCTTATTAGAAAATGCGTAGAAGTCACCCAGTAAAATCCTACTTGAGTAAAAGTCTAAAAGTATTTGGTTTTAAATATACTTAAGTATTAAAAGTAAATGTAATTGCTAAAATATACTTAAGTATCAAAAGTAAAAGTATAAATCATTTAAAATGTATTATATTAAGCAAACCTGACGGCACCATTTTCTTTTCTTTTTAAAATTTACGATAGCAAGAGGCACGCTCCAACACTCAGACATCTTTTACAAACTCAGCATGTGTTTAGTGACTCCGCTAGATCAGAGGCAGTAGGGATGACCAGGGATGTTCTCTTGATAAGTGTGTGAATTGGACCATTTTCCTGTCCTGCTAAGCATTCAAAATGTAACAAGCACTTTGGTTGTCAGGGAAAATGTATGGAGTCAAAAGTACATCATTTTCTTTAGGATTGTAGTGCAGTAAAAGTAAAAGTAGTCAAAAATATAAATAGTAAAGTAATGTCCACATACCCCAAAAAACTAGTTAAGTTGTATTTTTACTTAAGTACTTTACACCACTGCGTCACAGACTAAAAATGACCAAAGATCACTACTGACTGAGTACAAGGACATGTTTGAGGGTGTTGGATGTTTACCTGGAGTATGCAACATATGTACTGATGACAAAGTTACTCCAGTTGTGCATACGTGCAGGAAAGTTCCATTCACACTGAGGAAAAAGCTCAAGGACGAACTCAGATGGATGGAAAAGTTGGACGTCATCACAAAAATGGATGAACCCACAGATTGGGCAAGTTCACTGGTAATTGTGGTGAAAAAGAACGGCGATCTCAGGACATGTCTAGACCCGAGTGATCGCAACAAAGCTATCAAGAGAGCGCATTTCAAGTTGCCAATCAGAGACGAGATAATGTCACAGTTTGCTGGAGCAAAGTGGTTCAGTAAGCTTGAAGCCTCATCAGGATTCTGACAAATGAAGCTAAATTACGCAAGCTCGAGCACATTCCAGGAGAAGAGACTGTTTGGCCCTGTCCGGGGGTATCGTCGGACGGGGCCACAGTGTCTCCCGACCCCTCCTGTCTCAGCCTCCAGTATTTATGCTGCAATAGTGTATGTGCGGGGGGCTGTTATATCTGGAGAATTTCTCCTGTCTTGTCCTGTGTGAATTTAAGTATGCTCTCTCTAATTCTAATTCTCTCTCTCTCTCTCTCTCTCTCTCTCTCTCTCTCTCTCTCTCTCTCTCTCAGTTCGGCCTGGGAGCAGTTCTTCTGTGACAGCATGAGGACACCTGGCAACCCGTCACTTATGCATCCAGAGCCTTAACAGACGCAGAAACAAGGTACGCGCAAATAGTGAAAGAACTACTGGCGAGCACATACACATGCGAAAGGTTTCACCAATATGTCTATGGACAAGCCTTCGAAGTAGAAACCAACCACAAACCATTGGTGTCAATCGTGTCCAAGCCACTGCATGATTGTCCAATGAGAATCCAGAAAATGATGATCAGACAACAAAAGTATGTTCACCGCCAACACTCTTTCTCGAGCAGTTGACAAGAAAGAGAGCGCTGACACACAGAAAAACGCAGAGATTCAGGCCTACGTCGACATGATCGTAGCATCACTTCCTGTGTCTGCAGAGAGAATGGAGCAGATGAAAAGAGAGACCGCAGCTGACCAAACAATGACGAGTTGAAAGAAACAATAGTGAAAGGGTGGCCTGCACAGAAGAACAACTGTCCAAGTAGAGGATTAGTGGATGTGCAGAGCAGACCTCGGCGTTGTGGATGACATCATGCTCAAAGGCAACACGTTTGTCATTCCCATGACACTATGCAAAGAAATGCTACAGAAAATACAGAAGGGCCACTTTGGTGAGGAAAAATGCAAACGATGAACACAATAATTCAATTTTCCCCGTTACTACCTCTGACTTTGCTGCCATCTACTTTATTGAGGAAAAATGTACTTACAACAACTGTGATATGTGGTTGTCCCATGTAGATATCTCAAGTCGCTCTGAATAAGACTGTCTGCTAAATGACTCAAATGTAAATGTAAGTAATGTACTGGCCAAGAATGAACCAGGAAATTGACCAGAACACCCAGATCTGCTCGCAAAGTCAAACTCGCAAAGAGAAAACAGAAACAGAAACAGAAACAAAAGCAGCGACACGACAAAAAGGGCAAGACACTGAACTGAAACCTGGAGATCACGTACGACTCCGAGAACCTGGATGCAGGAACCTGGATGCAGGAACCTGGATCCAGGAACCTGGATGCAGCAAGGACATGTTGCAGAGCGATGTTGCACGGCGATACTATGAGATCCAAACGGAGACGAAACCGAGTGGATTTAAGGCTGCAGCCGTTCACTCAAGGGGACTGAGAATCATCAGGATGACTATACTCAAGTCTCAAATGCTTTCAGCAACACTGACTGACAACGAACACTGTCCGACTGCTTCAGTAAGCACTCCATTGAACAACCAAAAATGACTGTCCAAGCCCCTGAAAGGCTTACTGAGAATTGCAACAACCAAAAAGCACCTGGACTGAATGTTTTTGTTTATGTGAAAACAATTAAGAGCCACAATAGAGTTTTATTGGACAGAAACGTTTCTCTTTTTTTTCACACAATCAAAATATTTTTTATTGCCTCTTGCGTGATGAGTGATTTTGAAAACCCCATGAAAAAATACAAGAAATTGAAGAAATGTGTGTGCATTATTGAAATATTGATATTTTACATGTGCCATGTTTAGTTACACAGAAAAGTGCTTTTCGTTCAAAGGAAGAAAGATGTGTTGTTATGTGTTAATAACACATGACTACGTTACCCATGAGGAGTTGTTGGGAGTGTGCCCCGGTTTGTCATTGAACATGAACAAACATAACAAGGGGGGATGCAGACCTGCGGAGATCCGTTGGCCAGGGGAAAGTTAAGACAGTACTGCTACAGTGGGAAGAGACCCGACAGTGAAGGTGACCGACGTTGCCCTACATACTCACCCTGGTGATGATGGATACTCCAGAAAGCCTGGAGACAGCACTCAACAGAGAGGATGGGTAAAAATAAACAGCGACACCGCACACTCAACCGAAGAGGGAGTGTTTAACAATTTTTTTGCACAAAAGGGTTACATACAGTTGGAAGAATGCCTTGCTGTCTGTCACCGTTTGAAGGTGACATGCCTTTAGTTAATGTCAGAGTTGGCTCTAAGCTTGACGCAGGCATGATATACAGTATATTCCCATGTTTCTATTAGCATGCATGGAAATCTAACTCAATCGCCTTGTCATTCACTTGACATTAGATGATCTCTGTTTAGGTGAAATATATTGTGAAGACTGAGTAAATATCAAAGAACACTGATGACATTCAAATGTGTCGCTCATCTTTATCGCTTTTCCTTATCATCCTCTCTTCCCTAATTATACTAAAATTCCCTTTGATCAGAAGTTTTAAATATTCCATACAATGCCAGGTCTTGTTGAGATTTATTCTAATGTATTCCACTTCATTTTTGTAACTCCACTCTGTCGTCTTCGCTCTGCTGTGTCATTCGCTCTTAATTCCTCTGCTGTCACCGAGTCCCCGGTGAAGTAGGAGCGGTGTGTGTGATGTGTGAGAAGGAAATAGGCGGGGAAGATGAAGGGTAAAGTAGGGGGTCCATGCGTCTCCTGAGCCCAACCACAGCCACTCCAGCCTGGGATGAAGACAGGGTGTCAGCCCTCTACTATCTCGACCTTAGTTGACCTCCCTCCACAGCAACATTAGTCTGATAATACAAAGCAGCCTTGTCTCCCTCCCTGCCTCTGTGCAGTCTTCAATCCCATCTCCCACAGGGCCAATCACCCCTAGTGCCACTCCGTCGAAGAAGTTTGTTTGGCTCTGGAGGTTTATTCTGTCCTGGCTGTTCGTTAAAACTTCTTCAGGCTAGGGTCTATTTTTCTCAATTTCCGCCTGACTGACGTGCCCAAAGTAAACTGCCTGTTGTTCAGGCCCTGAAGCCAGGATATGCATATAATTGGTACCATTGGAAAGAAAACACCCTGAAGTTTGTAGAAATGTTAAAATAATGTAGGAGACTATAACACAATAGATATGGTAGGAGAAAATCCAAAGAAAAACCAACCGGAATAGTTTTTTTTTGAGAGCCCATGCTCTTCCAATGGAACGTATAGGGAAAAAATGTAATCTAGCTCCCAGTATGCAATTCCTATGGCTTCCACTGGGTGTCAGTAGTCTTTGTTCAAGGTTTCAGGCTTGTTTCTTCCAAAACGAGTAAGAAATATGAGTTTTACTACAGGGACACAGACTTCGAAATTCGTGTATGCGTGCGCGACGAAGAGGACACGCACTTGCTAATATCGTTTTATGACTCTGTCATACAGTACAAGTTGAGCTAGCTAGTTAACATCAGCCTTCTATGGCGGTAATGGAGGTAATGGCGGTAATGGAGGTAATGGCGGACTGAACGTAGTTATGTAGAGCACCTCAAGATAAAAACATAATATTCAATATCGGCAAGTTAGACTAAATATTAGCACTACACAATCTGGTGGGTGATAACCTTCAATCTGGATAATAATAATAACACAAAACAAATCTTAAGACTAGAGAAATGTATCAATAAATATTACAAAAATAAGCAACACCCAAACAGACAGGGGAACCGATTTCAAAACGAAAACGTGACTCTTCTACAGACACAGACAATTTAATATTTTCACCACCGGGAATGGTAAAAGTCGAAACCGATCTGTTAAATCAATAAATGACACACTGAGTATACTTGAATTAGTCAGTAAGGATATAAAAGAGTTGAAGGCGAGCCTCGAGATGAGTGATGAAAAAGCTGCGACATTGGAGAAAGAGACAAACAAGCTAAAAGGGACAGTCAATAAGATTGAAACCGAAGTGAATGAACTTAAAAAGGAGAACATCGTTCTGAGAGAAGCCTTACTTGACATACAGACTAGATCCATGAGAGAGAATCTGGTACTTACAGGTATCCAAGAGAAAGAAGGAGAAGTTCCTGAATCTGTAGTTAGAGAGTTCCTCCTTACAGCACTTCAGATTCCAAGCGAAGCTATCGACAAAATCCAACTCGAACGTGTACACCGCTTCGGACAGTTAGGGCAGAGGTATGAACGCCCAATCGTTGCCAAATTTGCTTCCTTTAAAGATAAAATAATGGTTAGAAGCCTGGGTAAAAGACTTGCTGGGACCAAAAATTGGCATGAATGACCAGTTCCCGAAGGAAATTGCAGAACGGCGTAAAGTTCTGGTTCCAATTTTCAAGGAAAATAGATTAAAAGGGAAACGAGTAGCTCTCGTCGTCAATAAAATATATATTGATAACCAGTTGTTCAGAGACACAAAGACTACTCCATGGCTATTTTAAAAATTACAAAGTTCTTATAGACGAGGAAAGTAATGAAACACAATTCTAGCCCGGTTATGGATTGTAATAATACAATAACAAATATAGCTTTTCTATATTTCTTCAAACATAACTAATTGGAACACACAAGCACTAATTCAACATGGTGAAGATAAAAACTCAGTAAACAGAAGGCACAGTATGTGTGGATGGTGTAGTGTGTAAGTCGCTCTGGATAAGAGCGTCTGCTAAATGACTTAAATGTAAATGTAAATGTGTGTGTTTATTTTATGTTTGGGAAAGTGTGGCGTTGAGTGAGAAAGGAAATAGTTGCATATCCCAGAACCAATGTGTTGCTGTGAGCGGGGGTGTGAGAGAGCTTTCAATGTTGTTCAGATGATGGATATACTTTTTATAATGAATTATACGTCTTATTTATTTATTTATTGTCCTATCATGGTGGAACAGTGTTTTAAAATAAATTATACATTTAATTTATTTATTGTCCTATCATGGGGAAATAAATTTTTTAAATAAATTATATATCTAATTCATTTATTTATGATTCTATATTGATGGAACGGTCCACAACCCTATACCCTAGACACCCACCTGAATGACCCAGATACTAAGGAGAAGTCCCTAACTGTTTTGGGCCTGCTGTAAGCGGTCTGTATGCACCCAAAATGTGATCAGAGACCTAGAGCATCACTGCCCCCTCAAGATTCTGAGCCTGCTTGGCAGGGTTGGTCCTGCAAAGCCAAAGCCCCCTAAAGGGAGAGCATAATATACATGGAAATTCTCAAAGCTGCTAATGAGAACCTTGACGACCTTGTACCTAGCCGGTGGGGTGCCCCCACCCAGGCAGTGGCAGTGTTGGCAACACTAGCTGCAGTAACCCATGGGGAGGGGGTCACACTCGGACATTCAGTGAGGGGGCATATTATTGTGGCCCTGGTGGCAAAAAATCAAAAGTCTGACTGCATGGAGATGCTTGGGAATATGGTCAATACGGTGGACTGTGTTGTGGGTGTTTCAGGGAAAAGGTGTACATTTGACCTCCATCATCTAGGACGTGACAATGGTTAATAAAATCTCTCTATACAAAATATATATATATACTATACAAAATTCTTGCAACCAATAGAATGTTATATATATGGGGGATACAATCTTCCCAGCTCTGCAGATTTTGCTGTGAGGAGGCAGAGTCATTAGATCATTTATTTTGGTCTTGTCCATACGTAGCTCGTTTTTGGTCATAGGTCCAGGAATGGCTGAAGAATTGTAACATTTGCCTAGAACTAACGCTGCAGATAGCAATACTGGGTGATTTGAAAAGCCATAGTCAATCAATCAGTAATATAATAATTATTTTAGCAAAAATGTTTATTTTTAATTTACAATCTGTAGAAGCTATGAGAATAGAAAGGTTCAGTACTTTTGTGAAGCATCACAGCACAGTTGAAAAAAATATGGCAAATAGAAATCCAAAATGGATGATGTTGAGAGATAGATGGGAGGGGTTGAATGGAGCTGAAGGGTGGGACTAATAACAAGATAACCAATGTAAAACATACGGGGTCTGTAAAATGTATATAGGTTCAGAAATTTTGTGAAATAGCACTGTGGTGGCAAAGTACTGCTTTATCAAATGAGGAGAGTTACAAACTTCACACACCAGTCAGAGTTATACTTAAACTACATCTTTAATAATAAGAGCTTTGCAATAGCAATTTTTGACTGTCAATGATGCGCTATCTCTAATGAACCATTGAAAAGATATCAACAGAAAAGTACAAAGATCTTTTATAGCCAAGATACACCCCTCTCAACTTACATGACGAACCACAGATCTTAGGGACAGTTCACAAAGGTTAACTTCTTATGGCTGCAGGGGCAGTATTGAGTAGCTTGGATAAAAGGTGCCCCTTTCAAACGGCCTCGTACTCAATTCTTGCTCGTACAATATGCATATTATTATTACTATTTGATAGAAAACACTCTCAAGTTTCTAAAACCGTTTGAATTATATCTGTGAGTAAAACAGAACTCATTTTGCAGCAAACTTCCTGTCAGAAAGTGAAAAATCTGAAATCGAGGCTCTGTTCCAGGGCCTCCGTAATCGTTTGCTTGAAATCTATTAGTATACATGCACTTCATGCGCCTTCCACTAGATGTCAATAGGCTGTGAGAGGTGAAATGGGGTCTCTAGCTCTTTCTATGGTCAAAAGAGAGAGCTTGGAATGACAGGACCCCAATTTCCTTTGCTCAGGAAGACTTCCGCATTGGCTTCTGAAAAGCTTTTGTTATAGACGGCAAATATCTCCGGCTTTGATTTTATTTGATAAATGTGACAATATCATCGTAAAGTATGTTTTTTCAATATAGTTTAATCAGATTATTGAATTTCTTTCGGGAGTTTTGGCGTGTTCCGTTCTCTGAGTTTGTTGACGATGGAGAGCTTCGCGCCACTTGGCAAGTTTTGCTTGCAAATTCAAGAGGGAAAAAGGACATTCTAAATCCAAACATAGATTGTTCTGGACAAAATTGTTCTGGACCACTTGTACAAGACTCTGATGGAAGCTCAACCAAAGTAGGACCCATTTATCGATGTTATTTCCTATTTCTGTCGAAAATGTGTTGTTGTGTTTTCCGCCTTGAGTTTTGGCGCTGTGTCGCTATAACGTAAGCTGTATGTCGTAATGAAGTTATTTTTAGAATTCTAACATGGCGATTGCATTAAGAACTAGTGTATCTATCATTTGCTGTACAACAAGTATTTTTAGTAACGTTTATGATTAGTTATTTGGTCAGAATAGGTGAGTGTCAGAAATATATCCGGACATTCTGGGAAAAGATGCTAAGTTTTCACAATGTATAACACGGATTTCAGCTCTAAATATGCACATTTTCGAACAAAACATAAGTGTATTGATAAACCTGATGTTATAGGACTGTCATCTGATGAAGTTGGTCAAGGTTAGTGATAATTTATATCTTTTGCTGGTTTTTGCGATCGCTACCTTTTGCTGCTGATAAATGCATTTGGGTGTTTGGCTATTGTGGTAAGCTAATATAATGCTATATTGTGTTTTCGCTGTAAAACACTTAAAAAATCTGAAATATTGACTGGATTCACAAGATGTTTATCTTTCATTTGCTGTACACCATGTATTTTTCATAATGTTTTATGATGAGTATTTACATATTCACGTTGCTCTCTGTAATTATTCTGGCTGCTTTGGTGATATTTTTGATGGTAGCTGCAATGTAAAACTATGATTTATACCTCAAATATGGACATTTTCGAACAAAACATAAATGTATTGTATAACATGTTATAAGACTGTCATCTGATGAAGTTGTTTCTTGGTTAGTGACTAATTATATCTCTATTTGGTCGGTTTTGTGATAGCTACCTATGCGGTAGAAAAATTGTGAAAATATGCGGTTGAGTCTTTTGCTATTGTGGTTAGCTAATAGAAATACATATTGTGTTTTCGCTGTAAAACATTAAAAAAATCGGAAATGATGGCTAGATTCACAAGATGTTTATCTTTAATTTGCTGTATTGGACTATCATATAAATTATATTATATGATATCCCTGTCGCGTTAGGCTAGGCTATGCTAGTCAGCTTTTTTGATGAGGAGGATCCCGGATCCGGGAGAGAGAAGCGGTAGAGGTTAACAGAATACTCTATTCTGTCGAATAAAACAACCATTATAATGTAATACAAGCATTATAACATAATCTTGCAATTTTCCACGACAGCACAGTTACAAATAGAAATCAAACTGGATCAGAAATACAGGAAGGACTAAAAACAAACAAAATATAACTATTGTAAAATAGATTGTGTCTGTAAAATGTGTATAAGATGTATAAGATGTATAAACTGAAGGTAGAAGCCTAAGTGTTATTGTTTATTAGTTTACTCCAATTGGGGGAAGGGTGGTAGGGTTTGTGGGGAATAATAAAGGTATATTCAAAAAAAAAAAGTACGTATGTCTATATAGGTATGTGTATGTATATATGTGTATATGTATGCATATGTGTATGTATATGGATATATATATTTACCAATAAAAAGATATGGGGAATTGGAAATTATGCAGACAATTACATTGATGGAAGCATCGATCTTTCCGCAATATTAAGCTGATCCACCCCTCTAAAATAATAATAATAATATCGTTTTCCTATTGAACATACTTCTTTCCATATTAAATATTGTCGTTTAATTACATTTTAGGGTATCTGAGGATTAAATAGAAACTTATTTTGACATGTTTTAACAAAGTTTAGCTGTAGCTTTTTGGATTCCTTTCTCTGCATGTTGAACGAGTGGATTACTCAAATCGATGGCGCCAACGAAACGGAATTTTTGGGACATAAAGAAGGATTTTACCTAACAAAACGACACTACATGTTGTAGCTGGGACCCTTTGGATGACAAATCAGAGGAAGATTTTCAAAAAGTAAGTGAATATTTAATCGCTATTTGTGAATTTATGAAACCTGTGCTGGTAGAAAAATTTGTTGGTGGGCGCCGTCTTCAAACAATCGCATTGGCATACTTCCGCTGTAAAGCCTACTGTAAATCGGACAGCGCAGTTAGATTAACAAGAATTTAAGCTTTTAACCGATATAACACACTTGTATGTACCTAAATGTTTAATTTCCATGATTATTTATTTGAATTGCGTGCCCTCAAGTTTCACCGGAAGTTGTCACGCTAGCGGGACGCCTAGCCTTAAGAATGAACGTCTACCCTATTTTCAAGGTGAAATGACGCTCATGGATGAAAAAATAGCGCTGGTATCTGTCTTAGGAACTCATCTGTCTCACCTCCAAGCTCCATCACATCCGTCCGTGATTGGGAGTCCCATAGGGTGGCGCACAATTGGCTCAGTATTGTCCGGGTTTGTCCGGGGTAGGCCGTTATTGTAAATAAGAATTTGTTCTTAACTCACTTGCCTAGTTAAATAAAGGTTAAATAAATAAATAAAAACAATAAATAAAAACCTTCAGGAGTCAGAGGAGAGACATTCTTTACAACCTATTTATTTTCTCCTCTATAGCCAGCAGCATACCACCCTGCATACAACTGCTGGCTTGCCTCTGAAGCTTAACAGGGAACGTCCTGGATGGGAGACCAGATGCTGCTGAAAGTAGTGTTGAAGGGCCAGTAGTTGTGTTGAAGGGCCACCCTTTCCTCTGGTCCCCCCAAAAATATCCCAATTCCCTAGGACAGTGTTTGTGGACATTGCCCTGTTTTGGGTGCTGTCTATCAAATACATATTTGTCACATGAGCCGAATACAACATACCTTACAGTGCAATACTTACTTGCAAGCCCTTATCTTAGGTTAACCAACAATTCAGTTTTAAGAAAATCCTCCAAAAAAGTAAGAGATAAGAATAACAAATAATCAAAGAGCAGCAGTAAATAACAATAGCGGGGCTATATACAGGGGATATCGGTACAGAGTCAATGTGTCAATGTGCGGGGGGGCACCAGTGTCGAGTGTCGTGGCAATTTCCTGTATTACCAAATGATGAGAGCAAACCACACACCAGTCAGAGTTATACTTAAACTTCACCTTTAATAATAATTTAATAATAATTTTGCAATAGCATTTGACTTTCAACATTTCAGTATCTCTAATGAAATGTTGAGTGGCCAACATAATGGCAACTGAGATCTTTTACATCAAATATCCACCCCCTAGTCGACATGACAAACCACAGATAATAGGAACTGTTCACAAATAAAGACTTTTACTTGAGAGAGGAGTATCCCATAGCTAGACANATCCACCCCCTAGTCGACATGACAAACCACAGATAATAGGAACTGTTCACAAATAAAGACTTTTACTTGAGAGAGGAGTATCCCATAGCTAGACAGRATTCGCTATAAATMATRGTTCAGTTTGGTCTCCTAAACAAGGTTCTTATCTRGTTWTTGGTACTTCATAGTACTAAAACATTACCTCATCCAATGGCATATATCAATTGTCAATTCTAGATACYCCCATCTCAAATACKCRCCCTCCTGGACAAGCTCACTGAAGACAGTGAGCCTCTTAGGTCATATACTAGTTCAAGATAAGGGCAACATCAGAGGGGTAATACAATGTTTCCAGACACTGCCATACTCCTCCCCCCAATGAGAAAAGGAGGGAGTGACTGGCGTACAGACATTGTATGAGATAACTAACTGGTTCCCCATTAATCACGCCATCCCTTCACATGGTTTAGGAATAGTTACAGACACATTCCCATAAGAAGACAATGTTCCATTCTGTCCTCCTCCCCTTCTGATATTCTGCATAGCACCACATGATTTAACAGATACATTGACATATGAAGACAAGCCTGACCTCTCCCCTCTCTGGGCCCCAAGTGACTAAGCCCTAGCTGAGCCCTAACTGCAACTGCCAACCCTATAGTCCAAAGGGAACCATTCTAATGACAAGTATCTCACAAGCATATGATGAAAATAAAACATCTTATCTATGTTACCCAACTAATTCTGATTCATCCCCAACATTCCTCTCCCCACTCCGTCCCTTCTGAAGAATCAGAACAGTAACATGGTACCTTACTAACAGTAGTTGCAGAGTATATGAATAAATAAAAAAATACATACTCAAAATGTAAAGATAATAGGGAATCAAATCCCTTCAGAAACGAAGTTTACAACCTTTATACCACAAGACAGACTTGCACATGTTTAATCACACAGAATAATACATTTGAGTAAAATAAAAAAATAACAGAACATAAATAAATAAATGCTCCCTAAATTACAGGAGAACCAGTGTCTAAACACAGGCCTCATCACAACATATAGGACAGTCATCCGTCTAAGTCCTCATGCTCAGAATTGGGTTCCCCACTATCAGAGATATAGTCAGGAATAGGTCAGGGAAATCATTAATATACTGTGAACCCTCTCTATCTACACTGTCCAGTGAGAATATTTCACTGTGTTCACCTGATTGTCGTCCATCAATCTCAGATTCTTCATCTACACCTACTTCATTTGCAAGCAAGGGCATAGTAAGAACAACATCAACCACTTTATTAAACAATCTCTTCACACAAATGACAATTAGCAACAGAGCAATCAGTAACATTAGACCATAGATGCACCAGTGGAAAATAGTCACTCCAAGCACCAAACACTGACTGAACCCACCCTAACGGATTCCAGTCGATGTCAGGCTGGTGTTCCCTTTCGAGAACACCACTAAGCTCTTTCAAATGTTCCACTACAATAGTCAAATTGTCATCTCCCTGGGGTATGAATGTACAACAGTGATCTCCTATAATTTGACACACCCCTCCTTCACGTGCTAGCAACATGTCAAGTGCCACCCTATTTTGTGTTGCCACGAGTCGAGTGGCTTGCAACTCTGGTCTTATCATAGAAAACCCTGCAGTGGTCAAATTTACCAGGGATTCCAAATTATATCCTAGCCTATCCAACTCATGTGCATTCTCCGATGCCCCATACCAAGGGATTAAACCGCGCCAGAACTTTTCCCAATTTTGAGGATCGTCACGAGTCACTAGGGACATAATTGATTGCGAGATGTCCCTCTTAATTAGTTTTAACCTGCTTGCAATGGAGGAATTCGTTTTTTTGCATTACCACAAGGGATATGTTTACCATACAGCACCCTGTCCAACTTGTGGGTAGGTAGAGATAGGCTTTATCACCGCAGATCCAATAATGATCAGTAAATGTTGCCGAGCCAAATTGACGAGGAGAACGATCGTCAGTTTCCGCATCAATAATGGTGTGCCCCATCCTCAGTCTAATGGGGTATCCAGAGCTGCATGTCCCCTTCTTCCAGCTACATCCTATTGGGAAAACACTATAATTGACTCATGTTGACATTCCCAGATAGGATTCATTAAATTGTGGTATGGAAATATTGCTTGGGTTGTGACAATGACAGGTRCTYAATGGGGTTRSCCGGGGTTGGACTTGAATAGGTTCTGGTACACGYGATCTAGGTTCTAAGATGATTCTACTGCACCAATGTGAACAATCAAATCCCCCTCGTAAATCTTTTGTTGATGACAAATTACCATTAATGCATTTATGCCTCAGTGTTCTACCTAGTGAGGGTTGCCCCCTTGTGTTCTCATCGGACAAGAGCACTTCTAGTGCACATAGAGTGTCATTAATGCTGACCTCTACTGAATACTGTAAGAATGGGGAGATCGCTGAATGTGGAAACAAGCTACATACATAACAGGAGGTATTTCCTAACATCAGTTCTGTCTGTATAGTTAAGCAGTGACCACCAAGTGTTTCCCTCGTGATTCCTACTGTGATGCTCATCCAGTGGATGCATCGACCTTCTTCTTTCGATATGGGAGCGGCTATTGTTTGCTGGACTCCTGTCCTGAGCCTGCCTCGAGCTGGAGTGGCTGTTATTTAAGTCAGTGGGACTGAATGGTCATCAGTCGAGTCCGTACCATGTTGTCTTTCCAGGACCGGTTGTCCTTGAGTCACTGTCCATATGGCAACTGTAATGAGAAGGCTCAAGACAAGAGCAAGAAACATTATGCGTAGAGTCTGGGCCTGATCCTCCCATGGCCATCTAGGCGGTGACTTCCGGCGTCTCTGGTCCTCCATCCTCAGGGTCTGGTGGGCAGTATGGCACCTTCCTGCAGTGGTTGGCGTGGATCCAAGTAGACCGATCCAAGTAGACCTATGCGAACAGCAGTGGGGGTAATCAGCATCACCTGGTATGGTCCAGTCCACCTCTGCTGGTTCCAATGCTTTCGTCTCAGGTCTTTCACCACCACCCAGTCACCTGGTTGCAGTTTGTGCAGGATCCCCACCAGAGGCTGGGGTAGAGCCGCTTTCACCCTGGGGAAAATAGCCTTCAGAAAATTGTTTAGAGCAGTACAATAACTTACCATGTCATCGTCACAGCCCATCAGTGTCAGCTTGTTCTGTGGGAAGGGAGAATTAATCATCCTCATTGGTCTACCTGTCAGAACCTCATGAGGAGCCAATCCAGTGGTTCTGTGGGGCCGCCCTCGCATGTACATCAGAGCCAGGGGCATCACAGTGACCCAGGAAAGCCCTGTCTCTGCTATAAGCTTCACCATCTTAGATTTTAGGGTTTGATTAGCGCGTTCAACTAAACCGCCAGTTCAACTAAACCGCTATAGGCCGCCGGTTCCTGCGGCCTATAGCTACAATGGGTCCTGAGGTCTATCTGCAGACTCTCAGACAAGTTCTGTATCACCAGGTTTACAAAGTGGGAGCCATTGTCGCTGGTTAATTTAGATGGTAACCCCCACCTTGGGATGATCTCCCTAAGGAGATTCTTGGCTACTGCTATAGTAGTGGAATGTCGACATGGGAATGCCTCTACCCACTTGGAGAAGGCATCCACTATCACCAGACAATATTTGTAACCTTGACAAGGAGAGAGTTCAATAAAATCCATCATTATGTGTTCAAATGGTCCTTCAGGGGTTGGATGAGCCGACAGTGGCATGGGAATCCCTCTTCCCATGTTGTTAATCATACAAATCACACATTTTGCACAAAATTGTTCAGCAAACACAGAAAACCRAGGTGCAAACCAAAATGTATTTACAAAATCAACAACTCCCCCCTTTGACACATGATCCCTACCATGTGACAACTTAGCTAAGTAGGGGATACATGAACGTGGTAAGACTGGTAGCCCAGCCGGGCCCAGKCAGAGTTTCTGCARCTGGTCATATGTACATAGTCGTTTCCACTTCCTCAACTCAACAGGACCTACAGAGGATTGCAAGTCAGAGATATCAGTGGGAGAGAAGAGGTTATGATCAGGAAGTAAAACCATCTGTAACACAGGMGCCTCCAAGGAGACAGCTGCTGCCTTAGATGCCAAGTCAGCCATAGCATTACCTTTGGAGACAGGGTCGGAAGAGTTAGCATAAGCAAGGCACTTATAAAACAGCAATTTAAGAAGGGAGCAAAATAGCTTTTAGCAAGTTATCAACAAGTTTTGAATGAGAGATTGTCTTACCAGAGGAGGTCAGGAAGCCGTGCTGTTTCCACAGAGTACCAAAATCATGTACCACACCAATGGCATATCTGCTATCTGTATAGATAGTAGCAGACTGGCCTTTACCTAATATGCAAGCTCTAGTGAGTGTAAAGAGTTCTGCTGCTCGAGCAGAAAGGTGGGAGGGTAATTTAGCACTTTCCAGTGTGGTTGAGACAGTAGTAACCACATACGCAACCAATGGTTCTCCTTTCTCAGAACGCTGAGCAGAGCCATCTACAAACAGTTCCAAATGTGCATTTTGCAAAGGGACATCAGTTAAATCCGACCTTGGTTTAGAGACAAGCTCCACCGGGGCAGCACAGTCATGCGGCTCTCCATCGTCCTCGGTGGGCAACAAAGTAGCAGGATTTAACACAGTGCACCTCTTCAGGGTCACATGACACATTGTCAGAAGAACATTCTGATAATGGAGCTGGTGTTAGATGGGCCGTCTTTACCTGTTAAATAAGAGCATGTACAGCATGAGGAACGTGTACAGTGAGTTCACACATGGCAACAATGTCTGCACAAGCCAACACAGCTTCAGTAGCAGCAGCCACAGCTCTCAAACAACACACCAGACCTCTGGCCACACTGTCCAGCTGTTTGGAATAATACCCAACCGGGCGCTGCTTTCCTCCATGTCCCTGTGTTAAAACAGATGACATAAAACCATTTTTCTCACAAACAAAAAGGTTAAAAGGTTTAGAATGGTCAGGGAGTCCCAAACAGGGAGAAGTAGTCATGAGTTGTTTCAGTCTGGTCAGAGCAGTCAGTCCCTCTGGTGTCCACTTCATTTTGTCAATCATAGCCATTTTGTGGCCATAAATAAGGTCAGCAAGTGGCTGCACCACCTCAGCATAGTCAGGTAACCACGCCCTACAATACCCTGCCATACCAGTCAATGACATCATGTGTCGTTTAGTAACCGGCTGTGGGACAGAGAGAATAGCCTGTATCCTCTCTTTACCCAGCTGCCTGCCATTGGGAGAGATGTCATGACCCAAATACCTCACTGTCTGTGAAACCAACTGTAACTTCTTCTTWGAAACTTTGTGGCCATTCTCAGCGAGAAATATCAACAGAGCRCYAGTATCAGTTTCACAAGTTTCCATTGAGCTGGAGCACAACAACAAATCATCCACATACTGAATCAGAGTGCTGCCCTCAGGGGGTATAAAACCCTCCAGATTTTGTGCTAAAGCTGCTGAAAAAATAGCAGGGGATTCCACGTAGCCCATTGGAGCCACAGTCCACGTATATCTCTTTCCTAGAAACGTGAAAGCAAACCAGAACTGAGATTCTGGTGCCACTGGAATACTGAAAAATGCATTTGTCAAATCAATCACAGAGAACCACTCTGCTGTGGGTGGTACCGCCCCCAACAGWGTAGTAACATTAGGAACCACCGGGGCACGGGCAAAAACTGCATCGTTCACAGGCCTTAAGTCCTGGACCAATCTCCAATCACCTGAAGGTTTTCTAACAGACAAGATAGGGGTGTTACAGGGTGATTCTGGACAGGGAATCAAAGCACCATTAGCTAACAGGGATGCCTGAACAGGAGTAATACCTGCTATTGCCTCCCTACTGAGTGGATACTGTGCTCTAGATGGGCGCCTGGTATCTTTAGGAGTGACCACCATTGGCTCAGCTCCCTTTATTCTCCCAAAATCATACTTGTCCCTTGCCCATAGGCGTTCAGGGACCCCTCCCAGGAGGGGTGAGTCTTCACTCAACAACATGATATTGGTAGAAAAAGAAACCTGATCAACACCATGCACACCCCTTTCAGTTGGAGTTTCCCAACTGAGTGGGTAACAACTTGTCAGTGTGCTGGGTGAATAAGTTGACCCATCAGGGCGCATCTCCCAGTCTGTAGCATTAAACAAGCATTTCATCCAAATTCCAGTATCCACCCATTCTACTCTGTCTGATTTTGCCAGGGACACATGTGGTGCGCTATCCTCAAACAGGTAGAGCTCTTTCTGTGCAGGGGTTAGATTAACCCCTAAAGCACAGAAATCACTGCTACAGTATAAACCCTCACACTGCACTGACTCATCCTGTAATGTAGCACACAGCCATTGTTTCTCATAATGGAGATCTCTTGTCAATGGTGAAAAATGGGAGGTGCAATGTAAGCCTGCTTCAGACATGAAACTGCCCTCGTGGCCCCAATGGGTCATTGAGAAAACACGAGCAATATTGGGCACCTCATCATCAACATCCCATGCATAATACCAGTCACAAACTCAGACATTAACATAAATTGCTCCCCCCCTTCCTCCTCTTCCTCATGAATAACAGTTAAACCGGTTCGGCCACATGTTATGTTGATGCCAAGTTTACACAGGAGGTCCCTGTCCATCAGATTGACAGGACAGTGGTCGGAGTAGAGAAATTGATGTTGACACTTCTCCTCACAAAAGGAGACAGGCAGAGGCATAGTTACCTGCTCTCTGAGTGGGAGGCCTGAAGCCCCTACAGRTTTGACTATTTCARRAGACKTGGGAGGTTTTGTCATAGCCTTGCAGTTAATCACAGACATAGCAGCCCCAGTATCAACAAGAAATATTAGTGACTCACCATTGACGCAAGCCTCCACAGTTGGCTCTACTCTCGGAAGGGTGTGACACTTTAAAAACAAATGCTCTTGTTGCTCTGAGGATTTTAGCACGACTGTCCCTGTCTCCTCATCATGTCAATACACCTCCTCCTGTCCTTGTCCTGGATTGTACAGGGTCGTCTGTGCCGGCGGCCCCGTCTGCCAGGCTCCAGGTTGTCCTCTGCCTGGAGGGACTCCTTGTGGGCACCACTGTTGCTGTTGCTGGACCCCATGAGGTGGCCCGACCTGCCATTGGTTGGGCGGTGGCTGCCACGGCTGTTGTTGGAATGGGGCTGTCCATGCATGTGCTCCTTTTCCTCCTCTTCTTGCCCCCTCCCTTTGGGCCCCTCTTCTCGGTCCGCCCCTGCCTTTGTTCCTCTGTGGATTCGTTAGCTCGGAGCAGTCAGCAGCAAAATGACCCMGCTTCCCACAGTTGTAACACTTGCGCACTCCACCCCCTTGTCCTYTCCCTGCTGGGGCTGCTCCCTGGTAAAACGTCATCTGGGCAGCCTGTAGTTTCTGTGTCTTCACTTTTTCTTCCTTTATTTTTTCTTCCTTCTGAGTACTTTGTTGTCTCTCAGCATGCTTGCAGTGCTGTACCACCATTGCTAATGGCTCAGTCTCCCAACTGATGCAGGTAGTCCTCACAGCTTTCTCCAGGCCCGGTGTCAGACCCCTCACCAGGGCATCTTTCAGCAGATCCCCATATGCATGTTTGTTTGGTCTGATACCACTGTGTAGCCTGAAACAGGTTTCAAGTCTCTTTCTGAAAGCCTCCAGGCCCTCATCTTTCTTCATAGTGCATTTTCTGATGACAGTCAAGTCGGTCTTAGTTGGATACATCTCCACAATCCTGGCCAGCAGCGCCATTATCTGGTCCTGATATGCGTCATTCACAGCCCACAGGTAGTTGCAATCAAACTGTCCCTGTACATCCGCCCACCTGAGTCCCAGTTTATTTTTACAGATATGGGCTATCTCAGCAGCAGATGGTTTGTACTGACCCACCAATACCCTCATTTCTGCTGAATATTTCACAGCGTCCTTACTTGGGTCTGGTAGGTCTTCTACAATGTCTTTGATTTCATCATGTCTCCACGTCCTCTGGACATACACAATGGGGTTCCATGCTGCGGCGYCAGCAGCATTAGCATCATCAGGTCGAGGCTGAGGGTTGGGACAGGCCATCAGAGGGTATTGTCGATACATGTCTGATGCTGGGTCGTATGGGGAGGGGGTAGAGACACGCCTCTCCGTCCTGGCCCGTAGACGGTCCTTCAACGGGGGAGTCAGCTGGGGTGCCCCTCCGTCCTCARTTTCCTCACTGGAGCTGAGTGGAGGAGCCTTGAGAAAAGGATTGTTGATCTTTTTACCCTTCTGGCGTGCTCCCCCCACTGCGCCTCCAGTGGGACTGGCCGGAGTCACTCCAGACCCTTTCAGGACTTCAGCCAGGCTCCGTGCCAGACGATCAATCTTCGTGGTGTTGGGAGAGACAGGGGGTGGGGCTGCAGGTTGTAGTGGCCTTGCATCCAGCGGATCAGCAGGAGGCGGCTGAGGAGGAGGGAGGTCCGGCAACACTGGGTAGAGAGTTTGAGGAGTACAGTAGGGAGGGGGCCAGTCTCTGTCATCATCATCCTTCCTATTCCTTCTCACTGTTTCATCTTTCCCCTTCTTTTCTCCTTCCTCAGTCTGAACTACCATATTCTGACAGGGTTTTCCCCGAAATGGGTCCTGTCTCTTCTTTTGTTTGTCAGCTTCCCTTTCCCATTTTCTGAATTTCACCCAGTCAATTTGATCKTTTTTCCCTAGTTTACCTTCCTTCTCTACCAATCTCTGTCTTATCTCGTCTAACAGCGTCACACTTAGTGTCCCTGTCAAAGGAAAACCACCCTCTCTGTGCCATAGAAGTACCTGTTCCAAAATATCCCTACCCCATTTATCTACCATAACCTTCAAGGCTCCAGTAGGAGGGTCCGGAATGCCTGGTTCTCCCGCGCGCACCCATGGCTCCTTAGTCACACACACAAACACAATCTCACACACACACACACACACACACACACACACACACAGGGATAGAAAAACAGTTATAACAGAAATTCCTTAAGTACTCACACAGAACTTTAATGTTCACCCACACAGGATTGGTCAGATGCTCACACAGAAATGGTCAGATGTCCACACAGAACATCAGAACATAATTGAAAGGTTACCCACACTCAGAGTCAACCTACCGCGCCCACACAGAACGCTCCTACAAAACAAAACACTCACACAGAGTAACCCAGGGCATACCTGGCTAGCATATTTAAAATAATTGGAATTCACCACCTCTGAGGGTCACTTAGACAGTCACACAGACACTTTCAGAATGAGGTCCTTCTTCCAATAGGGCTTCACCAAGTATCGTGTTTCACACAGAACACAGTCACCCTGGCCCCTCACCCCCACAGACCGCACCAATCCCCACTGTGATCAATTCAGTGTCGGGACGGCTCTAGTCGCCTGCAACCGACCAGTGGCAAGGTATCTTTGAGTCCACAAACCCTCAGATTACTCTCCTCTGACTCGGCCCTGCTTACGCCTCCAAGGTGCCCCCCTCACACAGGAACACATTCAGAGCCCACGTAACAGAGGCTTTTGTTAATAAACAACTCAACTTCAAGTGTGGTTGGCTCACCTCAACTTTTTTTTTTTACTATGTTCGGGATGTGGTATCCATCCATCCATCTGCTCCATCTGCTCCGTTCCCGAAGTGTGGTCTCCCTGAGATCCCAAATTTGAGGGATCCCTTGTGCACGATTTACCTAGGTCGTCAGGAGCGGTCACCGAGTGAAGATTCACATCTCATCCTCGTCGCCAAATGTCGTGGCAATTTCCTGTATTACCAAATGATGAGAGAGCAAACCCCACACCAGTCAGAGTTATACTTAAACTTCACCTTTAATAATAATTAAGCTTTTGCAATAGCATTTGACTTTCAACATTTCAGTATCTCTAATGAAATGTTGAGAGTGGCCAACATAATGGCAACTGAGATTATAGCAAAGATCCACCCCCTAGTCGACATGACAAACCACAGATAATAGGAACTGTTCACAAATAAAGACTTTTACTTGAGAGAGGAGTATCCCATAGCTAGACAAGTATTCGCTATAAATGATCGTTCAGTTTGGTCTCCTAAACAAGGTTCTTATCTCGTTATTGGTACTTCATAGTACTAAAACATTACCTCATCCAATGCATATATCAATTGTCAATTCTAGATACGCCCATCTCAAATACACCCCCTCCTGGACAAGCTCACTGAAGACAGTGAGCCTCTTAGGTCATATACTAGTTCAAGATAAGGGCAACATCAGAGGGGTAATACAATGTTTCCAGACACTGCCATACTCTCCCCCCAATGAGAAAAGGAGGGAGTGACTGGCGTACAGACATTGTATGAGATAACTAACTGGTTCCCCATTAATCACGCCATCCCTTCACATGGTTTAGGAATAGTTACAGACACATTCCCATAAGAAGATAATGTTCCATTCTGTCCTCCTCCCCTTCTGATATTCTGCATAGCACCACATGGTTTAACAGATACATTGACATATGAAGCCAAGCCTGACCTCTCCCCTCTCTGGGCCCCAAGTGACTAAGCCCTAGCTGAGAAGTGATAACTGCAACTGTCAACCCTATAATCCAAAGGGAACCATTCGAATGACAAGTATCTCACAAGCATATGATGAAAATAAAACATCTTATCTATGTTACCCAACTAATTCTGATTCATCCCCAACATGAGGTAATTATGTACATGTAGGTAGAGTTATTACAGTGGCTATGCATAGATAATAACAGAGTAGCAGCAGTGTGGGGGGGGGGGCGGGGGCAATGCAAATAGTCTGGGTAGCCATTTGATTAGCTGTTCAGGGGCCTCATTTATAAAAATGTTCTTGAATTTAGTCGTAAGATCATTTCCGGACGGTGTGCTTACGTTCGATTCATAAAAGATACTGAGCATAAATAACCTTGCTTACGCAGGTTATTTATAACCATTTGTAACTTACGCACCTGTGATCTATAAATCTCAAATTAACTTAAAATTGACAGCACCCGAACGTGCCTTACAATCAGTGATTTCCCCTTATAGAATGCTAGCACAAATTAGGGTTTAGTCAGGAATAGCCAATGATCATCATGTGCAAAAAAGTCATTCCGGTGTCTGAAAACTTCCGAAAACACGGTTTTCAATGTCTTCCAATAACGCAAGAACAGCCATGGTTACTTTTTTCTAATTTGACACACTATTTATAGATCATTGCATACTGTTTATAATTCAAAACCTTGGGTCTGGCAATTCATTCCTCACACCTTTAATTGATCATTCCTAACAAATTGTTCATAAAGATAATGCAAAGTTGACCACAGGCTTGCGTCCCACATGCGTCCCAAACTGCAATACCCATACATAACCAGCAGGAAAATCAATTACGTCAAGTCTAGACTTTGCGTAGAAATAAGATCATTTCCGCGTCAAAGTAAGGTTTTATAAATAACTACTTATATGTGGTTTTCTGCGTAAGTCATACTTAAGATCAAAATTGATCGTAAGTCCGTTTTATAAATGAGGCCCCATGAGTCTTATGGTTTAGAGGTAGAAGTTGTTTAACAGCCTCTTGAACCTAGCCATGGCGCTCCGGTACCTCTTGCCGTGAGGTGGCAGAGAGAACAGTCTATGACTAGATGGCTGTAGTATTTGACCATTTTTAGGGCCTTCCTCTGACACCGCCTGGTATAGATGTCCTGGATGGCAGGAAGCTTGGCCCTGGTGATGTACTGGGCCGTACGCACTACCCTCTGTAGTGCCTTGCGGTCGGAGGCCGAGCAATTGCCATACCAGGCAGTGATGCAACCTGTCCCGATGCTCTCGATGGTGTAGCTGTAAAACATTTTTGAGGATCTGAGGACCCGTGCCCAATCTTTTCAGTCTCCTGAGGGGGAATAGGTTTTGTCGTGCCCTCTTCACAACTGTCTTGGTGTGCTTGGACCATGTTAGTTTGTTGGTGATGTGGACGCCAAGCAAGCTCTCAACCTGCTACACTACAGCCCCGTCGATGAGAATGGGGGCGTGCTCGGTCCTCCTTTTCCTGTAGTCCACAATCATCTCCTTTGTCTTGATCACGTTGAGGGAGAGGTTTTTGTTCTTGCACCACACGGTCAGGTTTCTGACCTCCTCCCTATAGGCTGTCTCATCGTTGTCGGTATCAGGCCTACCACTGTTGTGTCATCAGCAACGATGGTGTTAATGATGGTGTTGGAGTCGTGCCTGGCCATGCAGTCATGAGTGAACAGGGAGTACAGGAGTGGACTGAGCACACCGCTGAGGGGTCCCCGTGTTGAGGATCAGCGTGGTGGATGTATTGTTATCTACCCTTACCACCTGGAAATCCAGGATCCAGTTGCAGATGGAGATGTTTAGTCCCAGGGTCCTTAGCTTAGTGATGAGCTTTGAGGGCACTATGGTGTTGAACGCTGAGCTGTAGTTAATGAATAGCATTCTCACATAGGTGTTCCTTTTGTCCAAGTGGGAAAGGGCAGTTTGGAGTGCAATAGAGATTGCATCATCTGTGGATCTGTTGGTGCGGTATGCAAATTGGAGTGGGTCTAGGGTTTCTGGGATAATGGTGTTGATGTGAGCCATGACCAGCCTTTCAAAGCATTTCATGGCTACAGACGTGAGTGCTATGGGTCGGTAGTCATTTAGGCAGGTTACCTTAGTGTTCTCGGGCACAGGGACTATGGTGGTCTGCTTGAAACGTGTTGGTATTACAGACAGGGATGGGATGTTAAATGGATGTTCTTACTCTCTGTGGTCACTAAAGATCCCATGGCAGTTATCATAAGAGTAGGGGTGGTAACCCCTGTGTCCTGGCTAAATTCCCAATCTGGCCCTCATACCATCATAGCCACCTAGTCATTCCCAGCTTCAAATTGGCTCATTCATCCTCTGCCCTGTTACTATTCCCAGGTCGTTGCTGTAAATGAGTATGTGTTCTCAGTCAACTTACCTGGTAAAATAAGGGATACAAATAAATATAGAAGGAAAGTAGCAGTACATGGCTCGGTTCCGATCCCCAGTGAATTGTGTCTTTCAGGTTCTTTGTACGGTACACCAACACGCAGGCATCAGACAAATGTTACAAAATCCTCAGGGGAGATTAAAGGGATTGTTCACTTTTATGAAGTTCTAGCTCAAATAATTTTGATTTCCCTAGGCCTGTTGCCGTTTCATCCAAATCGTTTTTTAACACCCCAGGTAAGTCGAAATAAAGATAAAACTTCAGAAAATGTAACTATCCTTTTAATATATCCATTGCATGGTCTTTGGTATCGTTGTCTTGTCAGAAAGGGAGAGATAAATTATTAGGTTAACAGAGACAGGAGAGTCTAGAGGGCTGTCTATAAGAGAGCAAGAGCTCTGTAAGAGAGAAAAAGACTGGGAAGTTTATTGATAGCCAGCTGACAGTTGAGAGGCAGTCCAAATCATCTGTGTCCTACGCACCATCCCCTCTGTGCCACTATATCACCCCTGTCTAGTACTGTATCACCGCAGTAAACTGAATTAAAAACTCTCTGACTCTCAAATCAACCCCAAGGCTAGCCTCTACCCCCCAAAGCTCTTGTGTCAATCTGAGAGGATTGGATATGGTGAAATCAATATGGCACTAGCTTACCTATCCAAGATCTACACAAGTGCCTGGGGGTTTAATGGTTGATTATTCAGGGACTTTGTGTTAAACCACCCTCTCCTGGTAAGTTAAAGATAATTCAAAACAGTTATGAATTTCCTGTTGGTAGTAGGGCTTCAGCTTCCCTTGAAAAAGACCAAGCCAAATGGGTTCACTGGTTCAATTGCTTTCACTGAATGTAAGAAAAAGTGTGTGTGTGTGTGTGTGTGTGTGTGTGTGTGTGTGTGTGTGTGTAACTATTCTTGTGAGGACCAGAAGTCCCCAGAAGAATAGTAAACAAACAAACATTTGACCAACTGGGGACATTTTGTTAGTCCCCACATGGTCAAATGCTATTTCTAGGGGGTTTAGGGTTTAGGTTAGAATTAGTGTTTGGGTTAGGAGCTAGGGTTATGGTTAGGGTTAAGGTTAGGTTTTTGGGTCAGGGTTAAGGTTAAGGTTAACGTTAGGGTTAGGGCTAGGGTAAGAGTACAGGCTAGGGTTAGGTTTAGAGTTAGGATTAGGATTAGGGATTAGGGAAAATATGATTTTGAATGGGTCTGAATTGTGTGTCCCCACAAGGTTAGCTGTACAAGATTGTGTGTGTGTGTATGTGTGTGGACGTGTTTAACTATACTTGTGGGGACCAGAAATCCCCACAAGAATAGTAAACAAACTCAAATTTGACCAACTGGGGACATTTTGTTAGTCCCCACAAGGTCAAATTATATTTCTAGGGGATTTAAGGTAAAGGTTAAGGGTAGGGTTAGATTTAGGGGTTAGGGAAAATAGGATTATGAATGATACTGAATTGTGTGTCCCCACAAGGTTAGTCATACAAGAATGTGCGTGTGTGTTTGTGTGTGCGTGCGCCTTTGGCGAATAACATGAGTTCCAGTGTTACACCCCCAGCAGTAAACAGGATTCTGAGGGTTCCTGGAGGTTAGGAGGAAAGCCTGTTAGGACTCCTCTTCATGCTCCTCACACACACACCCAGCGGAGATAGGAACACACACACATAGCTCAGATAACACACACATAGCTCAGATACTGTATTAACATATCCCCCTTTAACCCATCAGAAATTCATCTGACTCTAATCTGCTAAACCCTTCTAGTTTGGTAATGGTTTCCTGATTATCACACATTACACACAGAAATGTAAATTGCTCTCAGCAAATCAAACAGCCCTCACAGGTGAGAGAAACATTAGTACTTCACACACAAAATAATCACATGCGTGCACACTAATGAGAGACAAACGCACACACACACACACACACACACACACACACACACACACACACACACACACACACACACACACACACACACACACACACACACACACACACANACACACACACACACACACACACACACACCTTGATATTTGAAGGGATGAAGACACTAGGATTCAGCCATGACTGGCAACGTTAGCGAATCAGGGTGTGAGACTCAGACTGAGCCTGTGCATTCGCCAGGCATCCTACCTCTAAAACAACTTCAGTGAGAGAAAACATCCGAAAACCCTCCCCTACTTGAACTTTAGCCTGTTTTCACTCACACATGCATGTCACTGAGAAACATGATGCGATACAAGGAGAAAACAACACAGAAACTGAACATCCTCTCCAGACCGGTCTTGATCTTCTCTCCCACAGTGGATTACAGAAACACACACAGACACTGGCGCAGGCACAAACACAAACACTAAACATTAAATTAATAATTTACCCTCATTTCATTAAAAAGTGCAACCAACCCAAGAGAGAGAAACCCAAGAGAGACATGATGATGAAAAGTGTAGGCAATACAGTAGCATCCTGTTAGTTTTTATCTCTTGAGAGGGAGAGGGGGGATGAAGACAACTCCAACCCCTCCGGCCTGCTGGCTGTCTTCTCCTTGGATCTCCTCCCGCTTGGCCTGCCTCATCTGCCCCAGTTCCCGCAGCAGGAGACCCTCTCTCTGCTTCAGCTCTCGGATCAGTGAGGAGGCCTGGCAGCACTGCCCCATCACAGGCTACTGGGCGGTACATTTCCTGGCATACGAAGCTGGTGTTGGCATGGAACTGGCTGTGGCCCCTGGAGACTTGGCCTGTAACAACTGCAGATGACGGAGGTTGAAGTGTAGGACTCAGCCAGATGATGGATGTTGAAGTGTAGGACTCAGCCAAGATCTATAGCCTGAGAGCCACTCTCCTCTCAATCTCCTCCAACTCCTTAACGTCTGTAAGAGCACTCTGCACTTCTCTGGTCTGTGGGGAAAAAAGAAGAAGAAAATTTGAAGAAATTAGACATTGACAAACAGTTCAGTAAAATGAATTGCTGGCTGTATCACTCTGCCTCTTTCAGCATATCATCTGAGAATGACTTATTACTCAAATGTTTTTATCTATTTAAAAATTACAACTAGGCTCCGGCGGCATTTCATTAACACTGATGACTCTCATGGGGAAGGAGTGTGTGTGTGTGTGTGGTGTGTGTGTGAGGTGTGTGTGTTGTGGTGTGTGTGTGTGTGTGTGTGTGTGTTGGGTTGTGTGTGTGTGTGTGTGTTGTGTTGTGTGTGGTGTGTGTGTGTGTGTGTGTGTGCTGTCTGGGTGTGTGTGCATGTGCGTGCGTGTGTGTGTGTGCGTGTCTGTGTGAGTGTACTTCCGGCATGAGTGCATTCGTGGGCGATAACGTGAGAATCTGGCTGATATTTTGATCTTGCACCAGATACTTCACACATTACTATGTCATGCACAGAGCGAGCGAGAGAGAGATTAATCGAGTCTATATTATGAGTTGACCTAGATGTTTTGATACCGGGGTTGGTAATAACCCAGCTGTCTCAGTGTAATGATATAAATAAAAGTGGAAGCAACACAAGTCTAAAGCCTAGAGAGAAGCAATAAGCAAATAGGCAATATAGCATAATGAAATTGAATGCTGCACACAAAAGCGCCAACTTACGCATTCATAGTCCAAATGAAGGAGCTCAATTCATAAACCACTTCAATTGAGAATATTCTTACAGGAATATATTTCCCAAAGAGAACTAGAGACAGCGAGTGGAATAGGAGCACAGCTCGCCACCGGACACATCCCCACTTGTAGTGCATATTGCTAGTCATCCAGAATAGAGATGTTTAAACAGACCCTTTTTTATGTTTAAAATGACATGTGAATTCACAATGCAGATTGGTTCTGCGTATGACCGCTCAATCTCCCACCGTCATGGCAACCAAAAGGCGCTCAATTTACTGCTGTCCCCCACCCACTCAGCAACGATGGTAGTTAATATCGTTTTTGGGTTCTCTGCTGTGTGCCTCTCCATGTTCTCAGTGGTCAGTAAATGGGACATCATGTCCCACTTCTCATCAATATGATGGCTCGTTACAGTGATGTATGGCAATGGGTTCATAAACGTCCAACAATCTGTTGTTAATGACACGTACAGTGAGGTGTTTGAGAGCTCGCGTTTTGTACTTGCTGATCAATCATTGTACTATTTCTCCATTCGGGCCGTCACAGATTTTCGACATGGAATCTTATAGTTCGGTTCTATGCCATCAGGGCATTGAAACTGACATCCGCTACCATTGACAATGGCTGCATATGAACTGCAATAATTTCTGTAATCAGTGCTATGATTTTCTCACTCCGTCCCTTAGCATACTTATTTTGTGTAAAGAGCCTGTCAAATGTCTGTTGTTGGGGGCCTGCACTGCTGCCAGCAATGGTTTGGGTCTCACGGTTCCTCCCTTTCAGATGGTTAAGCATTGCACCTGTACTGCCGCTGGAGCTCAATTCCACCTCGCCAAGTTTGCATTTCACCACCTCATTTAACTTCTCAAAGTATTGCCATACAGGACTTCGCTGCTGTCGCTTCCCTGTCTCACTCTCTGCCATTTGTCAACTGACGACATGTAGAGCGCTGACGTGCAGAGAGATGACATACAGAGTGCTTTATATCCGCAGCAAATCATTTGAAAGATGCATCTCCTACTACTAACGTTACAGCATTGTTGCGTTAGGTATTTGTTTCATCTTCATCTTCATGATGATGATGACCTGAAACTTTTAGTAGTAGTTTTGTGATAACAGCACTGTGATTTTAATTGTGTGCAACAACAACAACAAAAATGTTTTTCCCGTTTTCATTTAAACATTCACACCCCTAATCCATAACATTGAAGTTCCCTCTTTTTGTTCTGACATTTATTTTTCAAAGGTTGAAAAAACGTCCTCTCCTTGCTTCATCTCTTTTAGTGCACTGATCTGAAAAATAACTGACCAGGTGAATGCCAACCTAAGGAATTTCAAACATATTGTTTTCACCTGTCAAGTCTTTTTCCATCAGTGCAGACAGGAGAGGAGGATGCAATTTCAGACAATACACTGTAGATAAAGAGCCAACCAACTAAATGTTGATTCCCTTGTTGGTGCCCAACTGCTGTGAGTTGGTGCCCTCCTGCTGTGAGAGAGTGTCTTACCGGTCTCGTGTGTGTGTCCCTCAGCCCTGTCGAGCCTCAGCATCAGGTCTCAAAAGTCCTTCCCTGTCATCGAGAGAACAGCACCTAACGACAACCTGGTGCATAGGTGACATATCTGCCACAGTGTCCTTCTCACAAAGGTCTGAGAGCTTGGTCTCCACCACAGTATGTATGTATGTATGTATGTATGTATGTATGTATGTATGTATGTATGTATGTATGTATGTATGTATGTATGACTGTGTGTAGTGTTGTTAGTGTGAGTGTGTGTGTGGTGTGTGTGTGTGTGTGTGTGTGTTGGTGTGTGTGTGTGTGTTGTGTAAGGGATTTTTGTCTTTCTTACTGTGAAACTTCTCATTTCATTAAAACTCCCCCCCCACCCCTTAAAAATAAAACGAACATTAATAATCTGTACATGCATACATGTAGATACTACTTATCCATCTACCACATATTACAAACACCATCACATACCAAAACACACATAACCACCTCTACAAACGTATATCCCAAACATCTCCCAGCAATACAGACAGCCACCCAACACACATATTCCTCAAACTCTCACTCCTATTTATTAATTTATAAGACCAAACTAACCCTAAGGTCCGCACGAGACATCCATTAAACAATAGTTAAGGGTCTTGTTAATCCCCCCACTTTGACCCTTTCCCCTTGTTAGCAAATAGCTACTTTGCCTGAGCAAACAGAAAATTCACTGTATGTGCTGTACCAGCCTCTCAGCTTATGAAGGAACAGCTGCCGTCCAACCCTAAATACGCAGCTCTCCTAGCAGCTTCGATGCTGGTTCCATCACCAAATCATATGTACAAGCCATCTTGCCAATCGCACTTTAGCCGAAAGCACCATCTGCCTCTCCATTCCAGCCTGTCCCTCCTTGTGGACGTCATGTAAACATGCTGCCTTCAGCAGTTGAATGGCCCGACCAAAAGAGTCACCAGCTGCGTATGCAGTCTGAGGAGCAGACCGGGGGGGTTTGAGGACAGCCATATTATGCCACAGGGAAGAATCCACCAGGTTGTTTTAAATCAGCACCCCCTCTATATATGAACTTGGGACGGAGAAACCTCCCACCATGCAGTGCTTGAAACCACTGCCTGGTGACAGCCCCTCCAGTTCTTTAACGTCCCGAGTTTCACCAGGTACACCCCCAACACGTTTAACGCCTTCACAACCGCACTGCACAACCCTGGACAGCAGAGGAGAGCCTATCCCCCGCATATACCACATAACAGAGCTTTGCTCTCTTGCCCAGTTTACTTGGTTGGATGAAAGCTCCTCGTAACCTTCCAGATGGTCACATAGTGCATGCATATCCTGACCATCCTGACCATGACAGAAACATCATCTGCATTGCTGAGACTGCTATTCCGTAAGAATCCATAAGCTGTTAAAGCACACTCCGAGTTCTGTGTAGCAGTCCTAAAGGCTAATGGCTAGTGTGTTAATGCGATGCAGGGCTCTTGTATAATGCCCCGTCTCACCCAGACTGGCCTACTGAGCCCCCCTCCCAACTTAACCATACATGACGCCCCAGCATACAACAGCTTCACACATGTCAAAAAACTCTTCCCAAACCCAAACACAGACATCACATTAAACAGATACTCATGGTGCACTCTATCAAAAGCCTTCTCTTGATCTAAAGAGACCAGTCCAAAGTTCACATTAGAACCTCTCGACAAGTCCAACATGTCCCTAATTAAGAACAAGTTGTCCGTGATTGAGCGTCCCAGGACACAATATGTTTGGTCCTTATGTACTATCGAGTCCAAATGGAACTTCAGTCTGTTAGAGAGGTACTTGGCAAATATCTTGAAGTCCGCACAGAGTAATGCCTCAGGCCTCCAGTTCTTAAGTTCACACAAGTCCCCTTTTTTGGGCAGGAGAGTCAGAGCCGCCCGACGGCAGCTCATCGGCAACTCTCCTACCCCGACGCATTCACGCAACACGCAAAAGAAGTCCTGTCCAATTATTCCCCAGAATTTTTTATAAAACTCCACTGGGAGTCCATTGACCCCCGGTGCACGACCGGGGGACATCTGGGTTACGGCCTCTGCCAGTTCATGTGACTACAGAGGAATGTCCATTTCATCCCACTGTGCCAGAGAGAGCTTAGGGAGTCCTGCGAACAAGACCTGAGCACACATAGGATCACACACTTCTGCCCTATACAATTCAGTATAAAACTCCACAGTCCGCTCCCGCATCTCACCCACCACAGAGGTCACCCGCCCATCAGACAGCCGTAGATAATGCATACCCTTGGCTTCACTGCTCTGTCTTTCCAAACCAAAGAAGAAGGAGCTGGGGGCATCCATCTCCTTGAGCATGGAGAACCTAGCTCTTACAAGTGCTCCCTTTGCTTTAACCTGGAAAAAACTGCCCAGGTCCCTACGTAATTCGGCTAAATTAGCCTGGAGGCCTACATTGCCTTGCCCCACCATCTCTACCTCCATCTCACTAATACAACGCTCTAGTTCCCCCAATACTCTCCTAGCCTCTGAGGATGAGAGAGCTGTGTACTGTTGACAGAAAAGACGAATTTGGACTTTCCCCTCATCCCACCATTGACTCAGAGACTCATACTCCTCTCTTCGCTGCCCCCACCTTTCCCAAAAAGTCTGGAAACCTGAGCAAAAAGTGGCATCTTGTAAGAGCTTTACATTGAACTTCCAATAAGATGCCTGCCGGGGCCCTGGTGAAATAGACAGCCGAGCCATGGTTATGTGATGATCTGAAAAGCCCACCGGGAGAATGGTAGCACCCAGCAGCCTATTACTCCAATTCCTAGACATGTAAAACCGATCAAGTCGAGCTGCACTAACCCTAGCCCCCAAAACCTTCACGCATGTATACTGTCTTGTGTTTGGATGTTTAGTTCTCCAAACATCCACTAGGTCAAACTGATTAATGATGTCCCTTAACACTCCCACTGACACTGAATGAGGCTCTTCCCCATTTCTGTCTTTTGTAAAATCCATTGTACAGTTCCAGTCCCCTCTGACCACCAGCGTCTCCTCAGGCGCTACCTGTGAGAGTTCCTGTCTAAGACTCCCAAATAGAACCCCTCTTTCTCTCRCTGTGTTAGGCGCATACACATTTATAAAGACAAAACCCATGTTGTTAATTTCTACTTTAACAACAAGCAGCACCCTTTCCACCAGAGCCCCCAATCGACTTCATTCAACACATCACTATGTGTCTCCTCCAGAAACACCTGTACTTTTTGGGGGTTTACATATTCACCCAACACACTCCTCTTTCCCGCATCTCTGGCGCTATTTATATTGAGCGAGCCTACCTGAAGAGTCTCCATAAGAAGTGGGAGAAAAGCCAGCAGAGAAAGAGATCAATAGCAAAGCTCAAAAAGCCCCAGTGTCAGAAAGAAAATATACATCTAAACAGTGTCTGAGGGTAAACCTTTACGCACTGTTGTGACCCACTTCCTCAACCTAAACCGTTTCCTGGGTGAGAGGACACCATGCCCCTCATTTTTCATAGCATGTTGTACTGATCTTACAAACTTTCTAGGATCAGAAAAAAAAGCCTCAAGATTAACTTTTTCCCCTTAGTTTCATTCAGGAACCTTGTCAGTTCTCTCAACGTGTACTTAGACCCCTCTGCTTGACTGGCTGTCAGCTCCGGGCCCATTGAAGAGGAGTCTGAAAGAGAAAAAACCCCTCCTCATCCTCTTCCTCAGACTCACTTTCCTCCTCATCTCTATCTCCCACCCTGACCACCTGCTCTTTCTCTCTGGTTAGGGCCTCACCCACAGCAACAGGCAACATTTCCATGGTGCCTTTGTCCACACCCTTTTTCCTTTTCCGCTTGACACCCTCCTCCTCCCCGCTAATCTCTTACACTTCCCCACTATACTCTCCTCATCCACTAGAATAACCTGACTAGACCCAGTATCATCTACACCACCCTCCATAGCATGACTAGGCCCAGCATCATCTACACCACCCTCCATAGCATAACTAGGCCCAGCCTCAGCTACCCCACCATCTCTAGCCTGACTATACCCAGCCTCCGCTTCCCCACCATCTCTAGCCTGATTAGACCCAGCCTCCGCTTCCCCACCATCTCTAGCCTGACTAGACCCAGCCTCCACTACCCCACCATCTCTAGCCTGACTAGACCCAGCCCCCGCTACACCACCATCCATAGCCCGACTAGACTCAGCCTCCGCTATACCACCATCCATAGCCTGACTAGACCCAGCCTCAGCTACCCCACCATCTCTAGCCTGACTAGGCCCAGCCTCTGCATCTCCTTACCCCCTGCACTTTGACCTCGATTTCCCCCACTGGCGCTTGTACCATCACCTTGTCTACGGCCTTTATGTGGGCACGCAAAGCTCTTATGCCCCAAATCCCCACACTCAAAACACCGTAGACTATCTGTGCTGGCAAAACCTGCATAGAGCCCCTCCCCATGCCTCACTTTAAAGTGCACATTTAGCTGTTGCTCATTGTTGTTCAGAAACATGAACACTTGCCTCCGGAATGAAACAATGTGCTTAACGGCATCTGCCTGAAACCCTGCTGACAGAACACGGAAACCGCTAGCAAACTTACCAAAACGACTCAGCTCTTTCCTGATTTGATCATCTGTAATAAACGGAGGCAAATTTGCAACTACCACTCTTGTTGAAGGGGTAGAGAGAGGTGAAATTGACACCAACACATCCCTTACAAATATTCCGCTAGAAATTAGCCTACCAACCAAATTAGCTCTTTTCATGAACACAACCACAGCTTTGTTCATTCTAGAAGCAGAATGTATAAATTCAGCTTCTACCTGTTCACCGACCGCGAGCAGAACCTCCTCCACTTTAACTCCATTCTCAGGAACACACCTGAATCCATGCCGTATCGACAGCGTCTCCTCCGCGGTAGGCTGAGTAGCCATCGCGCACACCCTCCAAACCCCAGGAAAGTTACTCTGTCCTCTTCCACCCTAACTTTGAAAAAACTGTGGATACCGCTAAAACAAATATTGCATTAACCCTCCACCATAAAAAATAACATGTAAAGAAAATAATCAAGAAAGTTAGTTAGGATAGAGCCCTCCACACCAAACACTCAAACTCCCAAAAACTCCCAGCATGCACTGCAAGAGAGAGAGCGAGAGGAAGAGAGAGAGAGAGAGACATTTTCAACATGAGCTCCTGATATATTTCATATTTTTATGGTTTTTAGAATGAGATAAACACTCTAATCGAAAAAGAATTCCAGACAAGTGATGAACAACAACTCTATTAATTCAGAATAGGAAAAAAAAATACTCTCAGGTGAAGAAGTTTTGACTCTAGCTAGCTAACGTAAACTCGTACATCGCCTTGGTCCGTACAATTGCCCTTATTTTAGCGCCCCAAAATGTAACACTTCCAGATCAACTGTAATGTCAATACCATTGTAAAGCACAATTTCTCCCCTTTCCAACAGAATAAATGACATGACCTAAACGCTGCCCGTTTCTGCATAATTCAAGCAGGCAATGAGCCCCGTCGGGTCTTTTTAAAAATGGCGGGTGGGGAAGCGAAACTAATGCGTGATAGTGGGAAGGAGAGAGGTTGTGTGGGAAAATTGCTTTTTTTCACTCGATCGGTCCAACTTATCACCTTATCGCCTCTAAAATGTAAATTAAACACTATAAAGAGTTTATATAATGTGTCATTACATACCTATTTGAAGGTTTGTGTCGAATTTGAATGGGTTTTTAGGGCGGTGCTAAAGTGATCTTAGAAGTAAACAGCAGCGTTGAGAATGATGATCGCATGCAATGAAGACGCAAAAAATGACTAGGTATCCCCCACTTACCCCCGTCACTTTCCATTTCTTGTTTTTAAAGGATGAGAGAAGTGCTACACCTGGTGGAGAGAGATTGTAAGACAGAAATAGTTGCTTTATGCGTGCTGTACGTTACGACATGACACGTCTAGATGTAACGGAGGGTCCGTTTTTTCAACTTTTCTCCAATACTATAGAGCCATTACCATGTCGATCAACGCTTGAATAGAAACCTAGTTCACACCCTCGATTTTGAAGTCAACACAGTCGCTACAGTCCCATTAGTTTTCTTTGTAGCCTCATTTGAATGTTGTGGTTGCGCACATTTGTACGGAATGGGTTGAGTTTACGTTAGCTACACAACAAAAACCTAGCCAACAGACTAAAAAGCTAGCCAGAAGAAATGAGCTAGAACAAACCTAGCAAGGGCAGTTAATACAACTACATCAACCGACCAAACTGAGTGAGTAAACCAAAAAGGAGCACAGACTAACTTTAAACATATCTTCAGTTTTTTTGTGTAAAGATTTGTCACTCTTTTTGCATTTTTTTTTTACTAAATTAGAGCTAGCTAGCAAGCAACAGCAGACAAACAAACCGGTTGCTATGGCAACGGGGCAGCAGAACAGAGCAGCAGCAGCAGTAGTAGCAGAGCCCACAGGCACCATGTCCCCATTTCCCCTCAGTGCTGAATCCATTCTCTACCCACCAGAGGCCAAAAATGACACAACGAGGAAAGCTTTTAAACAGAAACTACTGAAGGGGAGGCCAGAAACCCTTTTCGCAGAGAAAAAAAACGGTGATGTGAGTAATCTCATCTTTCTCACTGACCTGCCAAATGCTTGGCGCTCAGCAGTCTGCTCTCACTACCCATCCATAAAGAAAGAGGGAATCTGTAATGGGTGGAAGCTGAAAATCAAAGAGACAGACAACCCTGACAGCACCATGATAACAATCAACCTCTACAAGACTGGGACTGTCATGGTGCACAGTAATCTTAGGCTGTTTGAAACAGACTTTCAGACCATTAAGGAGAGAGCAGAGAGAGAAGGACACCACCAGTGACATGCCCTCCCACAAGACAAACTCCACCAGCACCACCCTCACCCCTACTATCCCCACCCAAAAAGGCACATCCAGCACCTCTCTTCCCACCATAGTGGAGGACACACCACAGGAGGAGAGCGACCCCCTCAGTGCAGAACAGGCTCAGGCCTTCCTCACCACCATGGCTGCCATGAGGGATGAGTTCACTAGACTGGAGGGGAGGTGGTCCTGCTCAGGGAGAGCGTGGGAAAACAGCAACCAGACAACCACACCTCAGAGGAGCTCCTAACCAAGGTGTGGACAGAGCAGGACAGCAGCCTTGCAACACAACTGAAAGAGGTTCAGCAAGAGAGAGACGGACTCAAGAGAGAGCTGGCTGATCTAGCAAAGGAGGTGAGAGAGCTCCAAAAAGACAGGCAGAGCAGTAATAACGATCTGACCACACTAAGAGAGGCGCTGCAGGAGAGAAAGAGAACAGAGGACAGGCTGCAGGAGCAGCTAGATCACCACTCTATGACCTGGCCTCACACAAGCAGACCCAATCTACCTACCTCACCCCCATACTGTTTTTATTTTATTTACTTTTCTGCTCTTTTGCACACCAGTATCTCTACTTGCACATCATCATCTGCTCATTTATCGCTCCAGTGTTAATCTGCTAAATTGTAATTATTCGCTCCTATGGCCTATTTATTGCCTACCTCCTCATGCCTTTTGCACACACTGTATATAGACTTTCTTTTTTTCTACTGTGTCATTGACTTGTTTATTGTGTTATTGGCTTGTTTATTGTTTACTCCATGTGTAACTCTGTGTTGTTGTCTGTGTCACACTGCTTTGATTTATCTTGGCCAGGTCGCAGTTGCAAATGAGAACTTGTTCTCAACTAGCCTACCTGGTTATATAAAGGTGAAATATATATATATATATATTTATATATATATATATATATATATATAAAACACAGCAGAGGAGCCCAGCTCAACCAGCAAGTCCAACACTATTTAACATCTACATTAATGAATTGGTAAAAACATTAGAAGAATCAGCAGCACCTGGTATCACCCTACACAACACTGAAATCAACTGTCTGCTGTACGCAGATGACCTGGTGCTGCTGTCTCCCACTAAAGAGGTGTTACAGCAGCACCTAGATCGTCTTCACAGGTTCTGTCAGACCTGGGCCCTGACAATTAATCTAAAAAAAAACAAATATAATAATATTCCAAAAAAGGTCCGGAAATCAGGATGACAAATATAAATTCTATTTGGACACAGTTCTATTTGAACACACCAAAAACTACACATATCTAGGACTAAATATCAGCTACACAGGTAGCTTTCACATGGCTGTGAATGAGCTGAGACAAAGCAAGAAGAGCATTCTATGCCATTAAAACGAACTTCAAAATTGAAATTCCAATTAGAATCTGGCTCAAAATGTTTCGATCAGTTATAGAACCAATTGCTCTATATGGCAGTGAAGTATGGGGTCCAATCTCTAACAATGAATTTACCAAATGGGACAAACATCCAATCGAAATACTGCATGCAGAGTTTTGCAAGACTGTATTGCAAGTGCAAAGAAAAACTCAAAATAATGCATGTAGAGCAGAATTGGGCCAATACCCGCTCCTCATTCGAATAGGAAAAAGAGCCATCAAATTTTACAACCATCTAAAAACAAGTGACCCCAAAACATTCCATCACACAGCTCTACAATGTCGAGAGATGAAACAAGAGAAGAGTCTCCTCAGCCAGCTGGTTCTGAGGCTCAATTCACTAACCCAAACCAACCCCATAGAGCCTCAGGACAGCACTCAGAAAATCTGGCCCAACCAAATCATCACAAAATAAAAATATATCACCTATTGGAAAGACACCACAAAAAATCTAAGTAAACTTCAATGCTATTTGGCTCTATTTGGCTCTAAACAGACAGTACATGGTGGCAGACTATCTGACCACTGTGACTGATAGAACACTGAGGAAAACACTGACTAGGTACAGACTCAGTGAGCACAGTCTGGCTATAGAGACCGGTCGTCACAGACAAACCTGGCTGCCCAGAGAGGACAGGCTGTGCTCACTGTAGAGACAGAGCTGCATTTCCTATTACACTGTGACAAATACTCAGACCTAAGAGAAAAAGTATTTCCCAAAATTACAATTCAATACAAAGACTTTGAAACTATAAAAAAATCTCATATTTATTGGGTGAAAATCCAAAATGTGCAGTTTTGGCAGCCAAATATGTGCCCTCCTGCCACAACCTGAGGGACAGCCAGTGAAAMGTGCAATGTAATGTCAATAATATTTCCCATCTTGTTTTGTTTTGTCTTTCATACCATGTCATGTGTCTTCTCAGTCATGTTGACAGAGAGAGAGAAGGCAGAGAGAGAGAGAAGGCAGAGAGAGAGAGAAGGCAGAGAGAAGGCAGAGAGAGAGAGAGAGAGAAGCAGAGAGAGAGAGAATGTAGAAAGAGAGAGAAGGCAGAGAGAGCGAGAGAGAAGGCAGAGAGAGAGAGAAGGCAGAGAGAGAGAGAGAAGGCAGAGAGAGCGAGAGAGAAGGCAGAGAGAGAGAAAACATCTGTCAGATAATAACTGCTCATAATGCATGATCCTGGGAAGGGGGAATATTCATATTAAATGAATCCCCCTAGAGTCGATTGACGCACCGACACGTCCAAGTTACAAACAAATCTCCATCAAAATCCTTAGAGCAGTTTTTTGCATTGGATGCGTCTCAATCCACTGCACCCGCCAGTGTCGCACTTCTGCGTCTGCAGTGAAAGGTGGCAGAGCTAGAGCTGTGTTTGTCAGACCATGAGACATCCCGAAAATTGGTTGGTGTTCTCCGTTTTGCACTACGACCCCCACAAGTGTCATGGGACTCGTCTGAAGGTAACCAGTGCGAGTTTTAAAAAACAAATGGAGGTATTGAGGTAGTTTTGTGCCTACCTAAAAAAAGGCATTGAATATGTGTAAAAAATAAAAACATGTATTTCCTGAGTTTTTTTTTTACATCTCCTAGATTTAGAACAGAAACTTCAAAACTTTGTGTCTTATGATACATTTTTTTTATTGTCCTTTTTCCACGTATTAATGTATTATTCAATGTGTTTCTATGGGCTTTAGTAGTGAAGGACAAAATCTATATTTTATTCCAAAAAGTTTTTATATATATTTTGGGATACCTAAACCCCCCCCCCATTGTTCATTTCAAACCTTAAGAGTTTTGTTATTAAATGAACTTGGATTTAATCGACAGATGAGAAAACAACCCTACTGTAGTCCTGTTTCATCTCAGTAGATGCCATGTTTCATTAAATCAAAACAAAACCCTTGATTTTCTCTGAGCTCCTCTCTTGTCTCACTCTCTCTGCTGCCTGCAATCAGGGGCTTTTGTCAGGATTAGTCTTCCTGTGTAATTGCAGCTCTCATCCAATATTGATCCATGTGGGTCTAGTGCTAATCAACAGCCCAGCAGCCTTCCTGCTAGGGGGGATGTCAGGCAGACCCAGGCAGAGCCCATGTCTCTGTCCAAAATGGCTCCCTGTTGCATACAGTGCATTCAGAAAATATTCAGACTCCTTGACCTTTTCCACATTTTGTATTCTAAAATTGATTACATTCATTGTTTTCGTCATCAATCTACACACAATACCCCACAATGACAAAGTGAAAACAAGGTTTTTAGAAATGTTTGGTAAATTATTAAAAATAAAAAACAGAAATATCTTATTTTCATAAGTATTCAGACCCTTTGTTATGAGACTCGAAATGTGTATATTTCCATTTATCATCCTTCAGATGTTTCTACAACTTGGAGTTCCATGATTTGGAAAGGCACACACCTGTCTATATAAGATCCCACACTTGACAATGCATGTCAGAGCAAAAACCAAGCCATGAGGTTGAAGGAATTGTCCGTAGATCTCCGAGACAGGATTATGTCGAGGCACAGATCTGGGGAATGTTACCAAAACATTTCTGCAGCATTAAATGTCCCCAAGAACACAGTGGCATCCATAATTCTTAAATGGAAGACGGTTGGAACCACAAAGACTTTTCCTAGACCTGGCCGCCCGGCCAAACTGAGCAATCAGGGGAGAAGGGCCTTTGTCAGGGTGGTGACCAAGAACCCAATGGTCACTCTGACAGAGCTCCAGAGTTTCTCTGTGGTGATGGGAGAACCTTCCAGAAGAACAACCATCTCTGGAGCACCCCACTAATCAGGGCTTTATGGTAGAGTGGCCAGACGGAAGCCACTCCTCAGTAAAAGGCACATGACAGTCCACTTGGAGTTTGCCAAAAGGCACCTAAAGGACTCTCAGACCATGAGAAACAAGATTCTCTAGTCTGATGAAACCAAGTTTGAACTCTTTGGCCTGAATGCCAAGCATCACGTCTGGAGGAAACCTGGCACCATTGAGAGAGATCCTTGAATGAAACCTGTTCCAGAGCGCGAAGGACCTCAGACTGGGGCAAAGGACATCAACCCTAAGCACACAGCCAAGACAACGCAGGAGTGGTCCTTGAGTGGCCCAGCCAGAGCCCGGACTTGAACCCAATCAAACATCTCTGGAGAGACCTGAAAATAGCTGCGCTCCCCATCAAACCTGACAGAGCTTGAGAGGATCTGCAGAGAAGAATGGGAGAAACTACCCAAATACAGGTGTGCCAAGCTTGTAGTGTCATACCCAATAAGTTTTGAGGCTGTAATTGCTAGCAAAGGTGCTTCAACAAAATACTGAGTAAAGGGTCTGAATACTTAAATGTGAAATTTCATTTATTTATACATTTGCACAATTCTTTTCTTACACTGTTTTTGCTTTGTCATTATGTGGTATTCTAAAATTTATTAAATTGTTGTTTTTTGTCTCCTCAATCTATGATGAGACAAAAAACACCAATTTAATACATTTTAGAATAGGGCTGTAACGTAACAAAAGGTGGAAGAAGTCAAGGGGTCTGAATACTTTCCGAATGCACTTTACATCAGATCAGCACCAAAAAAAAAGATGGTCATTGCCTACCTCCCCAAATAATCCCTTGAACATATCACATCTGGTGAGAGGAGAGGATATGCCGAGAAAGAGAGGAGCAAATGAGCCAAGATGCAAACATAGTACATTTGCACATGCAACATATCAACTCTCTGGCTTCATTCATAGGCTACATTCGACCAGTCATCACAACACCAGCAGCCTACCATATTTACTGAACATAAAGCCCCCAATTCACATTTGATCTGCACCAAATCTTAAAAGTTATTCCCAAATATGTTAAAAAAGAAAAAACTATTTCAAAACGCTACGGCAGTGAACGGCAAGACTTGCGAGTTCACAATTGAGACATATTACATTTCTCACCAAAGGCACCAGAGTTTTATTTTGTTATTTGAAAATGAATGGCTTTGAGGTGGATTAGAGTACTAGATTACATTATTTTCACATTACATTAATAGACTGCTCTTTAGATGAAAGACATCAATAATCAAAGCCCCAGGAGTCCGACTGTGAGTTTCAAACATTCAAATGCCATGACATGAAGCTGTTTCTGTTTTACTTTGGTGGAAACCCTCAAAAGACCTCTGATAAGTGTATTAGTAATGAAACTGCAGTTCATTTTGAACAGTCCCAATCCTGAAATCCACAGGCCTCATCTCAGTGGTATGAATGCAAAAAGGGCAGAAAACATCTCTCAATGAAGGCTTCATAACTTAATTTCAATCTCAATCACAGTCAGACAGACTTCTGTCAGAGATTGTGGAGGTAGTGAAGGAGTGGGAGGAAGAGGACACAGGTAGATTCAGACTCAAACTTCATAAAGGTACTACCTGGAAAGAGCTGATTAGAGGGAGGTTATTAGTTGCAGTCAAACACAATTTGTAACGAACTACCTCTATGTCGGTTTTCCTTTACAATTTATTTCCATGCAAAACCTAGTTAATTACACTGTGCAGAGTAGACAGAACATCTTCAAGGACTATGGGAACTGAGGCGATAAGGAACTGAGGCGAAAGGAAGGAAGCAAACCTGGACCATCCAGCACCAGAAGTGGCTCCTGCTTCTTCCACACCAGGTGAGAGTGTGTAGACGCTCCACCTCCTGCAACACATATAGATAAGAGACATTCCTTTAAAGGGAAATTTCACCATGGCTCTGCCACAGCATATAGTAATTACTATATTAACATTACATTTTTGTCATAAACATCAACGTTATCCAAACCACAAGCTAGAACGAGCGCATTTTCATTTCACTCGTAGAATTGGGCCGTTCGACTTCCTGTGTATTCGTCTACTCCTAGTGAACCACAAAGTGGCATTCATAGCGAATACAGATACCTCCCTGCTAGGTAGATGGGGCGTGCCAACAAACTTGGTTGATGGCGTTGTTTACTTTGAACGGCCAACACACATGAATCTCAGAACTTATCTAGGCAAGTTTTTTTTTATGTTTGTTTTTTACTAAAGTTTGTCATCATGCCCATGTGGTGTTCTGTGTCTGACTATGCTAATTACAAACAAGCGTGAAAATGAGTTATCTTTCGTAGTTCTACTTACCAGAGATTTACCCAAATGCTGTCAGTGGCTTGCGGTTATCAATAATGATGCTTATGGTGAATCAAAGATCAGAGGGATTTTCAGGCTGAACGGATGGGGAATCCATTTCGACAACAGCTAAGAAGTGATGCAATACCATCCTTTTTTCCTTCACAACAAAACGGAAGATTCTCTATTAGAGGTAATGTAATGTTAGCTAGCTAGCTAACATTACAGTCCCTTAGAGAGTGCTAAGAGCGTGCAAAGCTGTCATCAAGGCAAAGGGTGGCTACTTTGAAGAATCAAATTTTTTAAATATATTCTGATTTGTTTAACACTTTTTTGGTTACTACATGATTCCATATGTGTTATTTCATAGTATTTATGTCTTCGCTATTATTCTACAATGTAGAAAATAGTAAACAAAGAAAAACCCTTTTGACTGGTACTGTGCAAACATACACTACCATTCAAAAGTTTGGGGTCACTGAGAAATGTCCTTGCTTTTGAAAGAAAAGAAAATACATTGTTAATGTTGTAAATGAGTATTGGGATGCTGGCCTAAGCAGAGTTGCAAAGAAAAAGCCATATCTCAGACTGGCCAAGAAAAATAAAAGATGGGCAAAAGAGCACAGACACTGGACAGAGGAACTCTGCCTAGAATGCCAACATCCCTGAGTCGCCTCTTCGCTGTTGACGTTGAGACTGGTGTTTTGCGGGTACTATTTAATGAAGCTGCCAGTTGAGGACTTGTGAGGCGTCTGTTTCTCAAACTAGACACTCTAATATACTTGTCCTCTTGCTCGGTTGTGCACCGGGGCCTCTCACTCCTCTTTCTATTCTGGTTAGAGCCAGTTTCTCAGGTTTTTGCCCTGCCATATGAGTTCTGTTATACTCACAGACATAATTCAAACAGTTTTAGAAACTTCAGAGTGTCTTCTAATAATAATATGCATATATTAGCAACTATGACTGAGGAGCAGGCCGTTTACTCTGGGCACCTCTGTGCACCTTTCATCCAAGCTACTCAATACGGCCCCTGCCGCCATAAGAAGTTAAAAATTACAGTACGTTTTGTACATAGTCCCTCCATTTTAGGGGAGGAAAAGTATTTGTGACAAATTCACTTATATGTGTATTAAAGTAGTAAAACGTTAAGTATTTGGTCCCATATTCATAGCACGCAATAACCACATCAACCGTGTGACCCTACACATTTGTAGAATTATTTTTTTATTTGTTTTGGTTGTGTTTCAAATTATTTTGTGCACAATAGAAATTCATGGTAAATAATGTATTGTGTCATTTTGGAGTCACTTTTATTGTAAAGAAGAATAGAATATGTTTCCAAACACTTCTGCATGAATGTGGATACTACCATGATTACAGATCATCCTGAATGAATCGTGAAAAATGATGAGTGAGAAAGTTACAGGTGCACAAATGTCATACGCCCTCAAAAAAAATGCTAACCTCCCCTGTTTTTGTAATGGTGAGAATTTAGCATGTCTTGGGAATATGACATTTTTCTGTCTGTAACTTTCTCACTAATCACGATTCATTCAGGATTATCGGTAATCATGGGTGCTTCCACATTAATGTAGAAGTGTTTAGAAACATTCTAGTCTTATTTACTATAAAAGTGACTCCAAAATGACTCAATACATTATTTACCATTCTTTTCTACTGCTTCACCTCCTGCAACACAGACAGATGGGAGACATTCCTTTAACCTGCCTGCCTTACCAGTTTCATAAACTCAGTCACTCTGCAACAGCAGTGGCGTACCGCAGTTTCAGGGGGCCCCCGGAACTGCCATAACAAAGGAGTTGAATACTTACTGACTCAAGACATTTCAGCTTTTCATTTTTAATTCATTTGTAAAAGTATGTAAAAACATAACTCCACATCTGCGTCTTTATTCCCTTAGCTACCCTAAGCTCTATGACCTACTTTAGTTTCTGCCGGACATCTTTTCCAGTCTGAGTCAGTCTCATATGCACTCTCACAAACACTCCCTCTGAGTGTTACTCCATCTTCCTAGGTGCTGCAGGTAGTTGTGGACTCTCCCCCAGTGTGTTCCTGTTGTGTTGCTAATTATATAATAATATATGCCATTTAGCAGATACTTTTATCCAAAGTGACTTACAGTCATGTGTGTATACATTTTACGTATGGGTACCCTTACAGAAAAAACAAATGATTTCACGTGAAAAATCATATGATTTGACAAATTTTGCAGATTTGTGATGTGATGATATTTCACATGAAGTTTCACATGTGATCACATAACCTTTCACATGTGGATTCAAATTTTCCCATGAATTTTCCCAGGTGATGCCCTACAAACAAAAATGTGTTTGTAGGGCATTAACTTTTAACAAAATGTTTTCAACTTACATATTTGACACACAACTACATTGTGTTTATTTATTTATATAGAAATTATTATTCAACATGTCCTTATCTGGGATTTGAACTCACAACCTCTTGGTTCACTGCATTCCCATCTTCCTGCTACGCCACCACGTCTTTCTCAGTAACTGATTTCAAAGTATACTTTGGACTACAGAGTAAATCTCAACCTTGTTAAAAAATAGACAATTATATTTATCATAGTGATTCAGGTTGAGCACTTCGTTTTAACATCGTCAGTCCAGCAATCTTTGTAAGAAGTTGAGTTGCATTATTAAATGGTTGCATTTAGCCAGTAAGTTATTGTGACAAGTTGCCGTTAAGTTACTGGAAAATACACAATAATCTCTTCACAGTGAAACTCATTACTAACACATTCTCTTACTAAGTTTGCAGAACAAACCGTGTCAAAGCATAAGCATCAAACACTTAAACTGCTACAAACCTTTCACTGACTGCTGGCACAAATACATATACCGTATATTTGACCACGCCCATACATTTGCTTATGCCCCCGAACAGTAAAATGCCCCACATATAAAAGCACAGTGATGATCGTACCACAGAGTTTCTCAACCCAGACGCTAGACATTGCGAGACTTCCGTGAACGCTTGCGAAACAGACCAAGCCGGAGTTTGGTGTTTGTGAAGTGAAAAATGACTCCTTACTTGTTGTTAATTTTTCGCTAAATCTAAAGACACAACCTAGATTCCAGACAATGTGTTAAGTAGTTGAAGACGTTATTACTCGAACCTCGTGAGTGACACGTTAACATTTTTGTCCAAAACTACTTTATGTCGAAGGAGTTCTTTTGATTTGACGGACTGCACATGCGCAGTTCGGAGCGAGACGACCGCTAAGACTCAATGACATGTTTCTACGCATGAGCTTAGCTAGCCAATGTCGCCATGACATTGCCTACAAGTGTAATCAGGGATTTCTATTGGAAAAGCAGTTTCTGCCTATCTTTCATCGTACCTTATATTCAAAGTATTAGGTAGACAGATGTTCCATTATACCTACAAGTTACCAAACTGTACCATGTGAGTTCATATGTTCATATCTCCCCTCTCTCTCCAGATGAAATCTCGCGTCTTGTGACGGCCGGCCGCCCAACAACCTGCCCGCTTGACCCTATCCCCTCCTCTCTTCTCCAGACCATTTCTGGAGACCTTCTCCCTTACCTCACCTCGCTCATCAACTCATCGCTATGAACCGCTATGGAACTCCGTTCCTGTCCGTCTTCAAGAGAGACGGGAGTTGCACCCTTCTGAAAAACCTACACCTCGATCCCTCCGATGTCAACAACTACAGACCAGTATCCCTTCTTTCTTTTCTCTCCAAAACTCTTGAACGTGCCGTCCTTGGCCAGCTCTCCCTGCTATCTCTCTACAGAATGACCTTCTTGATCCAAATCAGTCAGGTTTCAAGACTAGTCATTCAACTGAGACTGCTCTTCTCTGTGTCACGGAGGCGCTCGCCATGCTAAAGCTAACTCTCTTCCTCTGCTCTCATCCTTCTATACCTATCGGCTGCCTTTGATACTGTGAACCATCAGATCCTCCTCTCCACCCTCTCCGAGCTGGGCATCTCGGCGCGGCCCGCTTGGATTGCGTCTACCTGACAGGTCGCTCTCTACCAGGTGGCGTGGCGAGAATCTGTCTCCGCACCCACGTGCTCTCACCACTGGTGGTCCCCCAGGGCTCTGTTCTAGGCCCTCTCCTATTCTCGCTATACACCAAGTCACTTGGCTCTGTCATATCCTCACATGGTTCTCCTATCATTGCTGAGCAGACGACACACAATTAATCTTCTCCTTTCCCCCTCTGATAACCAGGTGGTGAATCGCATCTCTGCATGTCTGGCAGACATATCAGTGTGGATGACGGATCACCACCTCAAGCTGAACCTCGGCAAGACGGAGCTGCTCTTCCTCCGGCGGAAGGACTGCCGTTCCATGATCTCGCCATCACGGTTGACACTCCATTGTGTCCTCCTCCCAGAGTGCTAAGAACTTGGCGTGATCCTGGACAACACCCTGTCGTTCTCAACTAAAATCAAGGCGGTGACCCGTTCCTGTAGGTTCATGCTCTACAACATTCGCAGAGTACGACCCTGCCTCACGCAGGAAGCGGCGCAGGTCCTAATCCAGGCACTTGTCATCTCCCGTCTGGATTACTGCAACTCGCTGTTGGCTGGGCTCCCTGCCTGTGCCATTAAACCCCTACAACTCATCCAGAACGCCGCAGCCCGTCGGGTGTTCAACTTTCCAAGTCTCTCTCACGTCACCCCGCTCCTCCTCCTCTCCACTGGCTTCCAGTTGAAGCTCGCATCCGCTACAAGACCATGGTGCTTGCCTACGGAGCTGTGAGGGGAACGGCACCTCCGTACCTTCAGGCTTGATCAGGCCCTACACCCAAACAAGGGCACTGCGTTCATCACCTCTGGCCTGCTCGCTCCCTACCTCTGAGGAAGTACAGTTCCCGCTCAGCCCAGTCAAAAACTGTTCGCTGCTCTGGCACCCAATGGTGGAACAAACTCTCTCACGACGCCAGGTCAGCGGAGTCAATCACCACCTTCCGGAGCACCTGAAACCCACCTCTTTAAGGAATACCTAGGATAGGATAAAGTAAGCCTTCTAACCCCCCCCCCCTTAAAAGAGTTAGATGCACTATTGTAAAGTGGTTGTTCCACTGGATATCATAAGGTGAATGCACCAATTTGTAAGTCGCTCTGGATAAGAGCGTCTGCTAAATGACTTAAATGTAATGTAAATGTAAATATGTGTACCTGTGAAGTGTACATTTGACCTTTTTGTACCCCAGGTAACAACACTGTAGTGTACCTAACTACCCTTATTTTTTGCGAGTGTTAATATACACTAAATGTACAAAACCTTAGGAATACTCTTTCCAAGACATAGACATAGTCAGAGGAAGGCCCTAAAAATTGTCAAATACCCCAGCCACCCGTCATAGACTGTTCTCGCTACAAAAAGGCTTCTCAACAGTTTTTACACCCAAGCCATAAGACTCCTGAACAGGTAACCAAATGGTTACCCGGACTATTTGCACTGTGTGCCCCCCAACCTCTCTTTTACGCTGCTGCTACTCTCTGTTTATCCTTATATGCATAGTCACTTTAACTATACATTCATGTACATACTACCTAAATTGGCCCGACCAACCAGTGCTCCCGCACATTGGCTAACCGAGCTATCTGCATTGTGTCCCACCACCCGCCAACCCCTCTTTTTCTGCTACTCTCTGTTCATCATATGTGCACAGTCACTTTAACGATACCTACATGTACATACTACCTCAATAAGCCGGATTAACAGGTGTCTGTATATAGCCTTGCTACTCTTTTTTCAAATGTCCTTTTACTGTTGTTTTATTTCTTTACTTACCTACACACACACAGTTTTTTTTCTCGCACCTTTGGTTAGAGCCTGTAAGTAAGCATTTCACTGTAAGGTCTACTACACCTGTTGTATTTGGGCGCACGTGACAAATAAACTTTTATTTTATTTTATTTGACTGACCAGGTGAATCCAGGTGTTATTGATGTCAATTGCTAAATCCACTTCAAATCAGTGTAGATGAAGGGAAGGACACAAGTTAAATAAAGATTTTTTAAGCCTTGAGACAATTGAGACGTGGATTGTGTGTGCCATTCAGAGTCTGAATAGGCAAGTTACAAGATTTAAGTGACTTTGAACAGGGTATGGTAGTACAGTAGGTGCTGGGTTTTTCACACTCAACAGTTTCCCATGTGTATCAAGAATGGTCCACCACTCAAAGGACATCCAGCCAACTTGACCCAACTGTGGGAAGCATTGGGGTCAACATGGGCAAGAATCCCTGTGGAACGCTTTTGACACCTTGTAGAGTCCATGCCCCGACAAATTGAAGCTGTTCTGGGGGCAAAAGGGGGTCCGACTCAATCTTAGGAAGGTGTTCCTGATGTTTTGTACACTCCTTGTATGTTCCAAGCAATTAATATGAACCTGTTGGCACTGCAGAAACATTGATGCACTCCCACAAAGAGGTTGCAAGTTAAAATCCCAAAATAATGAATGTATCCTGTATGTCAAGTGTCCCTGAGCACTGCTAGTTTTACATTGGTGGTGATAATTGAACAATTATTTACTTAATTCTGGGCATCTTTTAGCAAAGTGCAGAAAAAGTCTATGGCCGTAACTAGGCAGGTAGCCTGGCGGGTAGGAGCGATTGGCCAGTAACTGAAAGGGTGCTGGATCAAATCCCTGAGCTGACAAGGTAAAAATCTGCCGTTCTGCCCCTGACCAAGGCAGTTAACCAACTGTTCCCCGGGCGCCAATGACGTGGATGTCGATTCAGGCAGCACCCCTCTGATTCAGAGGGTTAAATGCGGAAGACACATTTCAGTTGAATGCATTCAATTGTACAACTGACTAGGTATCCCCCTTTCCTTTTCTTTCACACTCACAGATCTGGTGATGTAGCTGCACTGTAGCAGGACATTTCAGTTTGCTAGCGGCCAAGAGGTTATGAGTTCAATATCCATTTAAGGCTGAGTCCCAATTGTGGTCACAGTACCAGATTTGACAGTAATTTAAATCAGAATACTGCAGCATTCTGTCTTTTTATATACAGTGTATTTCGGAAAGTATTCAGACCCCTTTCCTTTCTCTACATTTTGTTACGTTACAGCCTTATTCTACAATCAATACCACATAATGGAAAAGCGAAAACAGGTTAAAAAAAATTATAACCAGAAATATTTACACAAGTATTCAAACCCTTTGCTATGAGACTCGAAATTGAGCTCAGGTGAATCCTGTTTCCATTGGTTATCCTTCTGATGTTTCTACAACTTGATTGGAGTCCACCTGTGGTAAATTAACTTCACTAGGGTAGGGGGCAGCATTCGGAATTTTGGATGAAAAGCGTGCCCAAATTAACTGCCTGATACTCAGGCCCAGAAGATAGGATATGCATATAATTAGTAGATTTGTTTTTCCATTGAAAGCCTATCCACCATACAAAGACTTAGGACCCAGTTCCCGAGCTCTGTGGCTTCCTCTACATGTGGCCAGTCTTTAGGCATTGTTTTAGGCTTTTACTCTGAAAAATGAGGGAGATACAGCACTTTCAATCAGTGGCCAGTGGAAATTTCCATTCATCAGCCATGTGCCTGATCGGGAACGAGCCTTTCTTGTTTCTCCTTTCCTATTGACGAAGCTTTTGTCCGGTTGAAATATTATTGATTATTTATTATTATTTTAAACATCGTTTGGCATGTTTCTACTAACTTTTATTGTACTTAAAAAAAAACGTTTTGTCTGGACTTCGGATTACTGGACAAAAATTGCGAACAAAAAGGAGGTTTTTGGTCATAAAGAGGGACATTATCAAACAAAACAAACATTTATTGTCCAACATGGAGACCTGGGAGTGCCACCAGATGAAGATCATCAAAGGTAAGTGATTAATTTTAATGCTATTTCTGACATTTGTGACACTCTCCTTGGCTGGAAAATGGCTGTATGGGTTTCTGTGTCTAGGTGCTGACCTAACATAATCGCAAAGTGTGCTTTCTCCGTAAAGCCTTTTTTAAATCTGACACAGCGGTTGCATTAAGGAGAAGTTTATCTTTATTCGTATGTTTAACACTTGTATCGTTTATCAATGTTTATGATGAGTATTTCTATAATTTGATGTGGCTCTCTGCACTTTCACTGGATGTTTGTTTGAGACAATGCATTTCTGACCATAACGGGCCAGTGTAAACTGAAATTTTTGGATATAAATATGCACATTATCGAACAAAACATACATTTATTGTGTAACATGAAGTCCTATGAGTGCCATCTGATGAAGATCATCAAAGGTTAGTGATACATTTTATCTCTATTTCTGCTTTTTGTGACTCCTCTCTTTGGCTGGAAAAATGGCTGTATGGTTTTCTGTGACTAGGTGCTGACCTAACATAATCGCATGGTGTGTTTTCGCAGTAAAGCCTTTTTGAAATCAGACACTGTGGTTGGATTTACAATAAGTTTATCTTTAAAATGGTGGATAATACTTGTATGTTTGAGGAATTTTAATTATGGGATTTCTGTTGTTTTGAATTTGGCGCCCTGCAATTTCACTGGCTGTTGTCGAGGTTAAATTGATTGGACATGATTGGGAAAGACACGCACCTGTCTATGTAAGGTTCCACAATTGGTAGTGCAAGTCAGAGCAAAAAGGTCAAAGGAATTGTCTGTAGAGCATCCGAGACAGGATTATGTGAAGTCACAAATCTAGGGAAAGGTACCAAAGGTCCCCAAGAACACAGTGGCCTCCATCATTCTTAAATGGAAGAAGTTTGGAACCACCAAGACTTTTCCTAGAGCTGGCCTCCCAGCCAAACTGAGCAATTGGTGGAGAAGGGCCTGACAGAGCTCCAGAGTTGCTCTGTGGAGAAGGGAGCCTTCCAGAAGGACAACCATCTCTGCAGCACTCCGCCAATCAGCCCTTTATGGTAGAGTGGCCAGACGGAAGCCACTCCTCAGTAAAAGGCACATGACAGCCCGCTTGGAGTTTGCCTAAAGGCACCTAAAGGACTCTCAGACCATGAGAAACAAGATTATCCGGTCTGAAACCAAGATGAAAATCTTTGGCCTGAATGCCAAGCGTCACATCTGGAGGAAACCTGGCACCATCCCTACGGTGAAGCATGGTGGTGGCAGCATCGTGCTGTGGGGACTGGGAGACTAGTCATGATCGAGGGAAAGATGAACGGAGTAAAGCACAGAGATATTATTGATGAAACCTGCCCCAGAGCGCTCAGGACCACAGACTGGGGCAAAGGTTCACCATCCAACAGGAAGACGACCCTAAGCACACAGACAAGGCATGAGTGGCTTCCGGACTTGAACCCGAACAAACATCTCTGGAGAGAACTGAAAATAGCTGTGCAGCGACGCTCCCCATCCAACCGGACAGAGCTTGAGAGGATCTGCAGAGAAAAATGGGAGAAACTCCCCAAATACAGTTGTGCCGTCATACCCAAGAGTTTGTAGCGTCATACCCACGAAGATTCAAAGCTGTAATCGCTGCCAAAGGTGCTTCAACAAAGTATTGAGTAAATCGTCTGAATACTTATGTAAATGTGATATATATATTTTTTTATATATAAATTGGGAAAAATGTATAAAAATAACTGTTTTTGCTTGGTCATTATGAGGTATTGTGCAGGGATGGATTTAACTATTTCATTTATTTTAGAATAAGGCTATTGTAACAAAATTTGGAAAAGTCAAGGGGTCTGAATACTTTCCGGATGCAATGTATAATAACACCTTCAAGTTGTTGCATACAGTATATTTATTGCAATGTTAGGCAAAGTGCAGAAATGCATACTTGCCAATCTCCATTATGTCCACAGACCTGGTGGACCTGCAGGAACTTCAGATAGCTAGCAATCAAGAGGTTGTGAATTCAAATCCTAATTGAGGTTGAGTCCCAAGTAATCAGCATAGAGCAGAATGCTGTTCATTACCACCTGAATTTAGCTGTAAAAATGCATTAAATAGTTGTAGGTTTACCATATTTTCACCGCAGTTAGACAAAAACCATGGACCATGACACAACATTCTAAGAACGTCCTTGGAGACGTCTCTGAAACAAACCAGAAACTAGACAAAACCTGCAGGGGACCATGACTGTTTTAATAGATTTAATGTAAATTATGCCTTTCAAAGTAAAATATTCTAAATTACATTTGACACCTAGGTTTTCACGTGCTCAAATGTTGTCACGTGCAGTGTCATGGTATCACATCCTCATGTTGTCACATTAACTTCACATGTGATCATGAAATCACACGAGGTCACGTGTTCACATGTGAAATTCATCTGTTTTTTCCATAAGGGTAGACCCAACTATCCTGGCGTTGCAAGTACCATGCTCTACCAATTGAGCTACAGGACACCAGAGCTCTCTGGCTCCCTCTCTGCCTCCCTGGCTGGCATTGGTACAAAGTCTTGTGTCTGTCAAGGGCTAAGGAAGGGTACATGAGGAGCCTCCCTGAGGAGCTTCCCAGCTATTAAAGAAACGAAGGAGTAGAGATCTCTCTCCTAGACATCACTAGACATCTCTCCAAGGAGGGCTGGACTAGGGCCTTCACCACTTAGTGCCAAAAAACACAGAGGGAGGCACAGGCTTTTGTTTTATTTCATAGGATTTTTTTTGCTTTCAAGAAAGACACTTTCAAAAATACTCCCACTGCAGCAAACTATAAGCAGCACAACACCAGTGTTACCTAGAGAGTACTATTCAACCCAGCTGCTTAACGGTATTTTGGCTGTAAAGAGAAGCCTTCTGTTCCTCAACCATATGGGATTTCTTGCCTGTTGTCATCTAAGCAGAGGGTTAACATCCCTTTATCCTTCCAAAATCCCCAAATGTTTGCCAGATTATTTAACACAGAGGGAATAAGAAAAAGTGTAAATATATACACTATGCCTCCCAGGCATTCTGCCGGTTACAGGCTCTAGTTAATCCTTGTTGATGGTACAGACGTGGTGTTGGGCATGATAATGGGCAGGACCAGTAACCTTTCTCAGTGGCGTGGAGCCCACTCCACAGGCATCAGAACGAGAGGGGTGGGAGGTGGAGGTGGAGATGCTGGAGTAAAGGACCTAAGGAGACAGAGGTTGAAAAAACCCGAAAGAAATAGGAGACCGAGGCTTTGGTGGTTATCCATTTCACCAGAACACAATGAGATTGAGTATGATGAAATTGATGCTCAAGGTCCATTAGTTGTATTATTGTAAAGGCCCTTTGGCTTTTTAGAAAAGTGCTATAAAAATCCTGTATTATTATGGTCCACATCGACGGGACCGCAGTGAAGAAGGTGGAAAGCTTCAAGTTCCTCGGCGTACACATCACTGGCAAACTGAAATGGTCCACCCACACAGACAGTGTGGTAAAGAAGGCGCAACAGCTCCTCTTCAACCTCAGGAGGCTGAAGAAATTTGGCTTGGCACATTAAACCCATAAACTTTTACAGATGTACAATTGAGAGCATCCTGTCGGGCTGTATCACCGCCTGGTACGGCAGCTGCACCGCCCACAACCACAGGGCTCTCCAGAGGGTGGTACGGTCTGCCCAACGTAACAATGGGGACAAACTACCTGCCCTCCAGGACACCTACAGCACCCGATGTCACAGGAAGGCCAAAAAGATCATCAAGGACAACAACCACCAGAGCTATCACCCAGAAGGCGAGGACAGGAAAGGTGCATCAAAGCTGGGACCGAGAGACTGAAAAACAGCTTCTATCTCAAGGCCGTCAGACTGTTAAATAGCCATCACTAGCACATTAGAGGCTGCTGCCTATATACAGTGGGGAGAACAAGTATTTGATACACTGCCGATTTTGCAGGTTTCCCTACTTACAAAGCATGTAGAGGTCTGTCATTTTTATCATAGGTACACTTCAACTGTGAGAGACGGAATCTAAAACAAAAATCCAGAAAATCACATTGTATGATTTTAAAGTAATTAATTAGCATTTTATTGCATGACATAAGTATTTGATACATCAGAAAAGCAGAACTGAATATTTGGTACAGAAACCTTAG